>NC_135963.1:27732280-28035310 GCF_053455715.1 Rhinoraja longicauda | reverse complement strand
AAGGAAAATCCTGCAGGTGAAGCATCAAGAGAACTGACAGCAGACCGCTTCTTAAGCTGGAAGAGAAGATTGAAGAAGATTCTGTCTAATGGGCAGAATATTGGAGACTATACAAGGTTTTGTGTGTACTGTTCGACTTCAGACTAAGAGCAACATCTTGGAAAGACCGATACCGAAGATATGTCTGCTCCTGGAAGCTGATATCCGAGTACAGCATAGGCTGGTGGCCTTGAAGATTGAAGAATCGCTATAGTAGGTTAGATGCCAATATATAGTGCATTCTTTTTTGATTAAGTATGGTTTTTATGGCTCCTTTTAATGTTTATTAGTAATTGTTTCGTTAAATACTTAGAACAATTAGGGGCTGGAGTGTAGGAGCCATTTTGTGTGTATTAGCCATCTTAGCATATTATTATATTATTTTATATCCTGCTGTGTTATTTTTGGACAACCAGGGGGCTGTCGTGAGATAATACTAGGCTTACGTATATGGACTGGGAGGAGCCATGGGAGGGGCCAGAATTATGAGTATAATTCACCCAGCACTAATATAATGCTTCAGTAACACCAGGAGCCTGCTAGACATAGGGTTTTAGCAGGCCATACAAGACACACCAGGAGCTGCTAAGACATAGGATTTTAGTAGCCATATACAAGTCATGCTGGAAGCCTACTAAACACAGGGTTTTAGTACGTCAGTAACAGGATACGAAGGAGTGTCGGTGAGATACTAAGTTCTCACCAAACAAGTTAATGACGGGAGATATATTAATCTGTTTTGTATTATTATTTCAATAAGCGATTAACTAAACTGAAACGTCGTGAAGATATCTCTGTTGCCAAGTAAATAACTCTAGAAATAAAACAACACTACTGACTAAGATTTAAATGTATTTAAGTTACTACAGTGACAAATAACTGAATGAGGGAGAATCAGAAGTTCTTTGGTAAGAATAAAAATATAGGAAGTTTGACTTGAAATATTCATTCATATTTCTATAGATGCTGTTTGTTCTGCTAACTGTTTCCAGCATTTTCTGTTCTTATTTTAAAACTGGTAATGTTTTATTAAAGAATCAAAACCTATGCAGGAGCTGATGCTAGGAGTTTGCACAATTGTATTGTACTTTATTGTGCACTGTGATTGGATGGAAAATCTCCTGAGGAAATGTGGTCTATGACAGCATGAGAAACAATGGCCTGATGTTCAGTGTGTGAATCATAGTGCAAAGGGGAGGATGTGTCTGAAAAGTGGTGTTTGGCATCTGCAAGATTGAGGTTAGCTTGCCAGGCCAGAATAGCGCTGCCCTTGTCAGCAGTTTGGGTAACAATGTCACAGATAATCTTTAGCATGCAGAGTGGTGCAATTTCAAGTTTGAGTGATTGAGAGGAGCAGAAAAACCAAGATGGTAAATGTCCTGTTATCAGTTGGCAATGGTTAGATCATAAAAGGATAAGAAGCCAATGGGAAAAGTCTGGTTGTAACTGGAATACTGCAGAAAGAGTCCACTCTCTGGTGTGAGAACTCCTGTCCAAAGAAATAGTCATGGAGCATGGGACAACAGAAGGAGAGGTCAATGACATGTTGGGTTTGGAGCTCATAAAAGATGGGGACATAGAAGATAAAGCTGAGACATTCTCTGAGGACTGAATGTTTGGGATCAGTAAGGGAAAGGTCAGAAAGGATTTTATACAGAATTTATTTACAGGGAGTAAATGGATAAAAATAGAGCTTTTCAAGGAGATCTTGTTCGTAGAAACCTTTGTTATTCTGCAGATGTGCAATTTCAGCACATTATAAAGAAACACATAATTTACCTAGGCAAATATTGTTGTAATTTGACATACAGTATGTTAACATTATCATTGCTGTTGTCAACTTCAGGTTATCTTGTTAGACAACAGAGTATATGCCTAAGAATTGTTGTTTCTCTTCTAAATGTTCCAGAGCACCCATACACATGGATTGCACGGTGGCGCAACGATAGAATTGCTGCCTTCCAGAGTCAGAGACCCGGGTTCGATCCTGACCATAGGTGCTCACTGTACAGAGTTTGCACGTTCTCCCTGTGACTGCATGGGTTTTCTCCGGGTGCTCCAGTATCATCCCACATTCCAAAGACGTGCAGATTTGTAGGTTAATTGGCTTCTGTAAATTGTCCCTAATGTGTAGGATGCAACTAGTGTATGAGTAATCATGGTCAGCGCAGACTCGGTGGGCCGAAGGGCCTGTTTCCATGCTGTATCTCTAAACTAAACTAAAAACTAAACACAGTAGCATTTCAAATGCATCTCTGAAGCAGAATCTCATCCTCTGAAGTGAATCATGGAACTACACTGCTTGAATTGCCCAGGTGCTTACAAATTTACTATTCAATTAAATTCCTGCCTGGAGGAGACAACAACCTTTCTCTCAAAGTCAGCAAAACAAATGACATTGTGATTGTCTATAAATATCACTAGCATTGTGTTCTGAACCAGCTACATCGAAGCTATGGCCAAGAAAGCACATCATTGCCTCGACTTCCGTAGAAGGCTAAGGAATCTCGGCATGGCCCCAACAATCCTCACCAACCACTACAGTATCAACGTAGAAAGCATTTTATCGGGATGCTTCGCAGCATGGTTTGGGACTAGTTCCATCCATGACCACAAGAAATTGCAGGGAGATGTGGACACACAAACCATTCGCACTTCCATTGACTCCAGCTACACTTCACGTTGCCTCGGCAAGGCCACCAGCATAATCAAGGACCAGTCTCACCCTGGTCACTCCCTCTTCTCCACTCTCCCATCAGCAAAGAGGTACAGAAGTTTGAAAACACATGCCTCCATGTTCAGGGACAGTTTCTTCCTGGCTGTTATCAGGCAACTGAACCGTCCTCTCATCAGCTAGAGTGCGGTCCTGACCGCCCATCTACCTCATTGGAGATATTTGAACTATCTTTAATCAGGCTTTATCAGACTTTATCTTGCACCAAATGTTGTACCCTTTTTCTGCACACCGTGGATGGCTTGATTGTAATCATGTGTAGTCTTTTCTTTGACTGGATAGCATGCAACAAAAAAGCTTTTCACTCTACCTCGTTACACATAACAATAATAAACTGAACTAAACATATTGTGATACTTCCACAAACAAATTTCTATTTATATATATTATACTTAGGCAATATATTGTTTGGCAGATGGTAAACTAAAACTAATTATGCTGATAAAAGGGCAAATACTGCACAGCTAAAATGTTGTTTATAAATGAATAAGTTAAAATAATAAGAATTCTACAGCAACAGATGATTTTCAAATGCTGGAATCCTACCTATGACCTGAAGATTATTGGTTAGAAATCAGGGGATTATGTCAATGATCTAATGGGTTTTTCAGACAATTGTAAATGGGTGATGCACAGTTTATCTTCAATTTTCAAAGTGAGTTATTAAGCTACTTGCAATACCACCTTTACAATTTTTAGGTACACATGACACAGCGAAGGTCGTAAAGACACTGCTAGATGTCACTCAGCAAAAGCAGCATAGAAATCTCCCACTGATTTTCAAATAATGACATTGTCTCTATAGTTCCATATTATCCCCAGGTCCAGTTATTTGATTTTAGTGGGCATTACTATTCCTTCCTTCCTCCTTCACAGTTAAATCTCAATAACTTCTCTATTTTCTTCACAAATGTTACAATGACCTTTATTACTTTGGTTCCCGTTTTTCTGTAGGCTGTAAACTGATTGGAATTTAACCTATTGCTGCCTGAAGCTACACGTAACATTCCCAGACTGGGTTATGTCTGATAAGTATTTAACATGAAGGCATGAAATTCAGCTTAGATGGTAGCATAAACTGGAACAATAGAAAATTAGCAACCTGTTTTAAATGTGCTTACTCGTCTTTAAATTTACTTTAGAGGAAAGGAAAACTGGTTGGTATATGAAACAAGCTGCCAATTTATTATCACACAAAATTAATTACATCCCAGATGGCTTAGAATGCAATACTGATATTCTGCCAGATAAAAGGAAAATTACCTCTGGCTGAAAAAGAGCAGTTCATAACAGTTCATTCCTTCCTGGTCTGTTCTTATAACTAGAATGAAGCTCAGTAAATCTGCTCCAAGCCATTACAGTATGAGATGAGCCCTAATTTGATTGTCACAGTGACAACAATGCCATGCATTAATAAAACACTTTATTGCACTAAAATGTCATGGGGCATTAACATGCAAAATCCGACAAAATGCTATGCAAGGATATGAAGAGACAGACTGGTCAAACCAAAATTAAAAGAGGATAGAGAAGTATCAGGCAAGTAGGTTTTGGGAGTTACAGAATTTAGGCCCTGGAAGTTGGAATAACTGCAATTGATAGAGCAATGAATAAAATTATGGATACTCAAGAGGCCCAATTTGGAAGAACACAGGTATCTGTGTCGAGCTGGATGTGGTTATATTTAGAAAAAATGATCAAGTTCATGCAGTAATTTGAAAATTAGAATGAAAAATTTTGAAATACATTTTTGCTTAACTGGAGCCAATATGGATCAGCTGTATAAGGGGTAAATAGGAAATCAAAATAATGGGTAACTTCACGTTTACAGTGAATGGATCATAGTAAACTGGCTGGAAGTGCAAGAACAGTCAAAATATAATAAAAGCATGGATAAAGCTCAATGCCGAGGGATAAAGGTACGAGAAGAGCTGGTTGATGATTTTGAAGATAAAACGGACAATATTTGTGACGGTGTAGATTATTAGTTGTAAATTATTCTCAGTGTGAATCAAAACACCAATGGCCAAGAAGAGTGGAGAGTGATGGAGTTACTAGCTGAGAAACAGAGTTTCAGTTTTCCCAACACTTAGTTGGAGGAAATTTCTGCTCATTAGATATTTAGCTCATTAGAGACAGTCAAGTTCATTTGTTTCTTAAGTTCATAGATTCTAGTATCAGAACAAAGCCATTCGACCCATCAAGTTTACTCCGCCATTCAATCATGGCTGATCTATATTTCCCTCTCAACCCCATTCTCCTGCCTTCTCCCCAAAACCCCAGACACCCATACAAATCAAGAATCTGTCAATTTCTGCGTTAAAAATATCCAGTAACGGCCTCCACAGCCTTCGGTGGCAATTAATTCTACAGATTCGCCACCATCTGACTAAAGAAATTCTTCCATATCTTTCTAAAGTTACGACTTTATATTCTGAGGCTATGGCCTCTGGTCCTAGACTCTCCCACTAGTGGAAACATACTCTCTACAAACACTCTATCCAGGCATTTCACTATTGGGTAAGTTTCAATGAGGTCCCCCTCATCCTTCTAAACTCCAATGAGTACAAGCCCAGTGCCTTCAAATGCTCAACATATGTCAACCCAATCATTCCTGGGATCATTCTCGTAAGCTTCCTTTGGAACATCTCCAACCCCAGCACATCCTTCCCCAGATATGGGGCCCAAAACTGCTCACAATACTCGAAGTGCAGTCTGATCAGTACCTTATAAAGCCTCAGCTTGAGAGGCTTGTCAAGAGCTTGGGATAGATGGCTGATTGTGGTAGGTGTGAATGAAGTAGTAAAATTGCATTAATTGAAAAGTATTGTCATGGATAAAAAATACTGAATTTAATTACATAGCACCATGTTTCTGCGCAAGGTATTGTGGAGTATTTGGAGCATTGTGTGCAACATTTGGAGTATTGTGTGTAGTTCTAGTCACCCCATTACAGGAAGGATATGGAGGCTTTGGAAAGGGTGCAGAGGAGGTTTACTTGAATGATGTCTGGATCAGGGGGCATTAGCTACAGAGAGAGGTTAGACAGACTTAGATTGTTTTCTCTGGAATGGCGGGGGTTGCAGCAAGGACTGACAGAAGTATATAAACTTATGAGAGCCATTGATAGAGTGGCAGCCAGAATCTTTTTCCCAGCAAAATCAAATGCTAGGGGGCATAGGTTTAAGGTGAGAGGGCAAAGTTTAAAAGAGATATGCTGGGTAGGTTTTTACACAGAGGGGGGTGAGTGCCTGGAACATGCTGCCGGTGGTGGTGGGTGAAGCAGATATGTTAGTGGCATTTAAAAGACTTTTAGAAAGGCATACGGGTATGCATGGAATGGAGGAATATGGGTTATGTACAGATAGATAAGTGATGGTGTTTGCACCATGTTAGGCAGAGACATCGTGGGCCTAAGAGCCTGTTCTTGGGATGTACTGTTCGATGTTCTTTGCATACTTAAGCACATTTATTAAACTGGGATCGCATGTTGTGGCTTAAAAGGAACATACTGTACAACACACAGTGCAATGCACATTATGTGATATAGCACAAACAGAACAATATATTTTGCGGTTCAATATTACCAACGATCATGACACAAACCTTCACATTTCATAATATATTCCCAAACATTGATTTCTGGAGGAATATACTGAAATACGCAGATTCGCAGGAAATGCATTTTTTTGGAGATTGTAAAGTTTTAAATTTTGCAGAGATTTATTGGAATCATACTAAGGGATAAGGAGCCTACGGCACATGGGGAGTACAAATACATTGGCATTGCTCTCTTTGGATCAGGAAGATTTAACAGAAGATTTGATAGAGATGCTCAAAAGTATGAATGATTTTTACAGATTAAATAAGGAGAAATTATTTCCAATGGCAGAAATAACAATCCAGGCGACACTGATGATTGACAAATGAGCTGGTAAAGACACGAGGATACATTTGTTTATGTTGGGAATTATTTCTAAAATATACTATCCGACAGGCTGATGGAAACAGATTCAACAGTAACATTGAACAAAATCTGATAAATATAGACAAAAAAATTTCTCGGGTTACAGAGAAAAGGCAGGAGAATGGACTTAATTACATAGCACCTGAATGGAAATGGTGAAATTTGTATTCAAACAATATTTCATTTATTATATGGATTTCTAATGATATTTATTATCACACTTTAGTTTAGTACATTCTTAAATATTTAATTTTATCCATGCGGTTATCTAAATTGAACTGTTAAGCAGCTCAACACCTTACAGGACATAGAAGCCCGTGAAAGGCACCCCATCCATAACCATTCACTCACACCACTGCTGACACACAGAAGCAGTAGTTTGTACCTTCGGCAGGATGCATTGCAGCAAGCCACCAAGACTCCCTTGGCAGCACCTTCAATTACCTCAACCAGAAGGTCAAGGGCAGCAAAAACATGGGAACACCTTCACCTCGAAGCTGCCGTCCAAGCCACACACCATACCCCTAACTTGGAAGATTGCCATTTCTTTGCCGTTACTGTACAAAAATCCTGGAACTCCCATCTCAAGCACACCTCCAGAACTACAAAGGTTCAAGAAAGCAGTTCACTGTCACCTTCTCAAAGAGCAATGAAGGATGGACAATTAAATGCTGGCTCAGCCTGTAAAGCCCCCATTTCTTGAATGAATTAAAAAACCTTGGCTAAAAATTGTTTAATAGCCTTTGAGAAGATAACGTAACTAATTTGAGCAAAATTATACAATATCTTTATTCTTTTAAATGCAACTATTGAGAATGAAAGTTGGTGCTGGAAGATGATGCTGAGGTAGAAGGTTAGCCATTATATATTGCTCTTAATATAACTTTTAAATTTCAACATGATTAATATATGCCGTAGAACTTTTTTAATTTAATAAAATATATATGTACCAGTAAAGCTACAATATGAACTAAATAACTAATTATCTTGAGCAATACCATAGGAGCAATATTTGTACACCTAGATTAGTAATTGTGCATTAAGTTACGATCAGTGCCTTAAATTGACAGGTAGTGGTGAAATTCTTAACAAAAATTAAGGTAGAATTATGGGCTTGCCATATACATGCCTGGAAACAGCTAAATATAACAGGCCAATGATCTGTTTAGCAAACCATGTCGCATCTTCAGTGCTACGGGCCAATCTGCTTCAAGTTTCATTACAAATTGGAAGTGCACATTTTAGTGTGATTCAATTTATTTTGCAAATGAGGTAACATTGTAACATATTCATTGAACAAGGCAAAATTATTCAAAGCATTCATCAATCCTCACCAATACTGTAAATGCATTGACGCCAGTCCTGCTGAATTGCCAAATTGGCCAGAACGACTGAGCTTGGTGTATAACAGCAGAGGCATCACAGCCTCCTTCATACATATATCACACATGATAGGTGTGTTATTAAATGGGTTAGAACTTATCACGTAGAACAGTACAGCACAGGAATATGCCCTGCGGCCAATAATGTCTATGCCAAACTTGATGTCAAGACCAACTCATCTGCCTGCACAAAACCCATATCCCTCTATTCCCTGCATATCCATGTGCAAATTCAAATGTCTCTTAAATGTCAACTTCGTATCTGCCTCCACTACCAGCCCCAGCAGCACCTTCTATGAAAAATTTGCCCCGTAATCCATGTCTGTCCAATCTCTCCCTGCAGCTAATACCCTCAAATCCAGGCAACATTCTGTTAAACCTCCTTTGCACCCTTTCCAAAGCCTCCATGCCCCAAGATTCCTGTACATCAATGCTGTTAGTCTTGCCATTAATTGTATATTTTCCCCTTACATTCGACCTCCCAAAATACAACACCCCACACGCACTTGTGCTAAACTGCATCTGCCATAGCGACACCGATTTCTGTAGTCTATCTACATACCGCTGTATACTTTGACAGTTTTCCTCACAGTACGCAACCCCAGCAATCATAGCGTCTTCAGCAAACTTGCTCACCAACCCATCTACATTTATGCCCAAGTCATTTATATACATCCTAAATAGCCGAGGTCCCAACACAGTTCTCTGCAGAACTCCACTGGTCGCACATCTCCAGCCTGAATATCGGCCATCTACCAAAACCTTCTGACTTCTATCAGTAAGCCAGGTATGAATACTTATAACCAAGTCACTGCCAATCCGTGCATCTAAATTCTCAGAATCAGTCTACCATGATGGTTGTACACTAATGTGAGGGTTTAAATATGTTAATGTTGGATGCTGGTTGATTGAGTGAAAAACATCGGAGACATTCTGAAATCTAGAAATGCTGTGATTGCTACTCTGTAGGGCGAGGAGGAAGGCTTGAAGACCAGGTCAACCTACAAAAAAGGCAGGAGGAGGGGTAAAAAAGCTCAATCCAAGAAGGTAGACACAAAATGCTGGAGTAACTCAGCGGGACAGGCAGCATCTCTGGAGAGAAGGAATGGGTGACGTTTCGGGTCGAGACCCTTCTTCAGACTGATGTCAGGGGAGTGGGCGGGACAGTGATAGAATGTAGTCAGAGACAATAAGATTGGTGGGAGAACTGGGAAGGGAAGAGGATGGAGAGAGAGGGAAAGCGAGCGCTATTTGAAGTTAGAGAAGTCAATGTTCATACCGCTGGGGTGTAAGCTACCCAAGCGAAATATGAGGTGCTGTTTCTCCAATTTGTGCTGGGCCTCACAATGGAGGAGGCCCAGGACAGAAAGGTCAGAGTGGGAATGGGACGGGGAGTTATAGTGCTGAACAACTGGGAGATCAGGTAGGTTAAGGCGGACTGAGCGGTGGCGTTCAGCGAAACGATCGCAAAATCGCAAAAAATGACCAAGCTTGGTGTATAACAGCAGAGGCTGAGGTGAGCATTGCATGGGAATCTGTGATCATCACAGTTTCCCTCTACTACATGGATGAAAGGATAGTCCTACAATGCATTAAGAAGTCCATTGAACAACCCAGATATGTCATGAGAAATAGGAGCAGGAGTAGGCCATCTTTCCCTTTGAGCCTACTTCACTAATGAATAGATCATGGCTAACCTTCTACCTCAGCATCATCTTCCAGCACTCACTTTCATTCTCAATAGTTGCATGAACGTCTATTTAAATGACACCCTGCTTAGATTGAGAGATCTGACTGGTCGGCAACGGAGCAACTTTCAGGCTGCTCAAACATTGCTAAAACTAACATGGAATGGTTTCAACATTTAGGTGCCGACATACACATTCAATGGGTGGCTTATTGATGAAACTGGTGGGAGCAGTCCATTAATAATCAATGTCTGAGGAAGAGTCGAGTCTGCAGCAATGCCAACAGTTGCCATCAAAAACCATTATCTCTCCAGAATAAAATTTGTTATTGTCCAAAATTAGGACACATTTCAACAGTGCTAGTGTGTTCAAAATATCTACAGCAGAAAAATAAATCAAATAATACAGACAGGTTGAATGCCAATTTCCCGGCACCCTCGGTCTCAGATTTATCCATTTTTCTAAACCAACAGAGTTCACATCATAATGAAATGAAAATGCACCCCTGGCCCACTAATGACACCCCCACCCCCCCCCCCCCCCCCCCCTCCCTGGAGACAGCGCTTTCTTCAAGACGCCACTCCTTCCTCCCCCTCTTATCCCCTCCAGAAGCGGACACACTTCTTGCAAATGCAGTCATCAGGGACACCTGAAAGTGCACACTGCCTCGCTGATGGACATTTTTCCCTTTTAAAGTTGTAGCAAGTAATTAAAAGAAAGCTAACTAAAACATATAAAAATAGAAATAAGTTCAAAAATTGGATAGTTGGGGCCATGGATTAAAAGGGGGAGTTAATCAGGACATTTCTGCTCCCTGTAACTGCCTGGCCATTTCTTAAATGGCATTTAATATCTTGTTGCAGCAGCTCAGAGAATTTTATGACAGGTAATGAATGGCAAGCTCTAAATTTGCTGATGAAAATTCCACTGGGAGCCTGCAATGCATATTAAATATGAAACTGGAGCAGAATTCCATTAGTATTTATGGGGTCATTGGCTAACATTTGCTGTATAAGATTCTATTTTAATAGTACCACAAACAAAAGGGGAATAAAATATCAGGGGAGAAATTCATCTCAGGTTGCGAGCACAAAGTGCCAAGAGAGGATGAGATATTGGTTGTCCTCCATCCACACTTTCTGGTTGCATTCATTGGGTGTGGGGATATATGTGAATGACAACTTAAAAAGATTGAAACGCCATGATGCCAAAACAGACTTGAAAGACCACATGGATTTCCAGGGGTGGGGAGGGGTAGTAGGGTTGGGGGAAGGGGAGTGGGGGTGGGGAGGGATGGAGTGGGGGAGGAGGGGGGATAAAGGGGATTGAGTGGGGGGGGACAGGGTGCTAGACCAATACAGGAGAGAATTTGGGTCCACGGCTCGCTCTGGCTGCAGCGCTGGCGCCACGGGGCTGAGGTGAGTGCCACCCTCTCCCCTTCCCTGTCCCCCGTCTACGAGGAATGGGCCTAACATGTCCTCTTGGTCTAGGAGATTACTAAAAACCTGGGGTCGTTTATGGACGAAAATAGTTTGGGGCGTTACTCACCCAAAACAGTACACGATACAATACACGATAGCGCCACAATTTTACACGCACCTTACTCACCATTCCCCCATACATGGTGTAAACCCACTTTTGTTACTTTTTAAAAACAATTTACCTTATAAACTTTAATAAATGCGCTTCCCCCCCCCCTCGGAGGACCAGCGGGAGGACCGGCACCCGTCCAGGCATTCCCCACGCCTGACCTTCCTCCCACAAAGCAGCGCGCCGCAGAGGCTGTGGCACAGGGTTTGGGCCCAACAGGTCCATTTGATCTATTGGGGGGAGTTGTGGTGGGGAGGGGGGCACTGGAGGGGGAGGGGGGGATGTGGTGGGTGGAGCGGTTGGGGTGGGGGGCACGGGGAGGGGAGGGAGCACTGTAGGGGAGGGGGGAGTGGAGTGGGTAGGCCTGGGGGGAGGGGTTGGGGAGGCGGAGGGGGGTGGGGACGGGGTGTGGAGGGAGGTAGGGGGAATGTAGTAGGTGAGTGGGGGGTGGAGGGGAGGATAAGCGGGATTGAGTGGGGGGCTGAGGATAATAGACCCAATCAGGAGAGGCTTTGGCTCCACGGCTCGCTCTGGCTGCGGCGCTAGCGTCACAGGGCTGAGGTGAGTGGAACCCTCTCCCCTTCCCTGCTCCACCTCTTCAAGGAATGGGCCCAA
Organism: Rhinoraja longicauda; assembly: GCF_053455715.1. Classification (NCBI taxonomy): domain Eukaryota; kingdom Metazoa; phylum Chordata; class Chondrichthyes; order Rajiformes; family Arhynchobatidae; genus Rhinoraja; species Rhinoraja longicauda. The sequence continues at coordinate 28,023,295 of NC_135963.1, read as the reverse complement.
CGGGTCCACTTGACATAGGGTCCAACAAGATGGCCATCGCCCGCCGCTCCCAGCCGATCGCAGCCGAGCTGCAGGAGAGGCTTCGGCTTCGGCTTCACGCCCGGTCCGCACGAGAAATAGGGCCAAGGTCAGTGCCTTCTACCTGTCCACTCTCGCCCATCCACGGCCCCAGGAGACACTCCCCGCCCGCCAACGGGTCCATGCTGTCGCCACCGTTCCCCGCCGCAGATTGCAGCCGGGCTGCAGGAGACGCTTCGGCTCCGCAGGAGAAACGGGGCCGAGATCAGTGCATGCCCACCCACGGCTATGGGGGCGCTCCCTGCCCGGTCTTACAAGATGGCCGCTCGCCGCCGATCAGCGCTACACGCAAGAGGAAGTGGCTTTCGCCGCCAACGGTTCCACTGATCGGTAGGCCCGTTTATGTTGAGAGGGGATGGGGTGAGTGAGTGGGGGGGGGGGGAGAGTTGGGGTGTGGGCTGGGGTGGGGTGAGGGGGCAGTGGAGGGGATGGGGTGGGTGGGTAGGGATGGGAGTGGGGGTGAGGGAGGGGGGGAGAGGGGGAGCAGGGATGGGGGAGGGGATGGGAGGGAGGGAGGAAGGGGAGGGTGTTGCACCAATGCAGGAGAGGTTTGGGCCCAACAGGTCCACTTGGTCTGTTGGGGTGGGGTAGGGGGGTTGGGGTGGGATGGGGGGCTTGTGTTGGGGTGGGGGGGAGGGGGGCACTGGATGGGGAGTGGAGGTGGGTGGGGGGATGGGGTGGGTGGCACTGGAGGAAGTGGGGGGATGGGTGGGTGGGTGGGTAGGGCTAGGAGTGGGGATGGGGGGTGGGGGAGGAAAGTGGGGGAGCGGGGTTGAGGAGAGGGGGAGTGAGGGGAGGGAAGGGGGTGTGGAGGGAGGGAGTGGGGGTGGGGAGGGGGGGAATGGGGTGGGGAGAGTGGAGGGGGAGTAGGTGTGGGGGTGGGGTGGGGGGTGGAGTGGGGTGAGGAGGGGGGATAAGCGGGTTTGAGTGGGGGGGTGAGAGATCCAGACCAATACAGGAGAGGCTTTGGGTCCACGGCTCACTCTGGCTGCAGCGCTGGCGCCACGGGGCTGAGGTGAGTGACACCCTTTCCCCTTCCCTGTCCACCCTCCACGAGGAATGGACCCAACGGGTCCACTTGGTCTCGTCTATATACTAAAACTCTCTTGTTTGTTTATTCCTGAACTACAGCAAAAAGATACACGATAGCACGACAATTGTAGGCCCACCTTACTCACCGTCGTCCATTTGGTGCTAATGGAAGAGGTTTCATTGATATCGGTGTTATATTTTAAAAGTTATTTACATTTTAAAGTTTAAATCTATCTCCTAGGGAGGGAGGGGGTATTGGGGGGGGTGGAGGGAGGGGGAGAGCGAGGGAGGGGTGGAGGAAGGAGGATAAAGGGGGGTTAAGGGGGAGGGAGGGGGAGGGGGAGGGGAGGAGGGTGCTGCACCAATGCAGGAGTTTGGGCCCAATAGGTCCACTTGGTCAAGTATGAACTAAAATGTGTGTGTTTGTTGTGCTATAGTAAGTCGAACCTAATTAAAATTGTGTTCATTCATTGTATTTGAATAATTAACCTAATCCCATTTTTTGTAGTTGTTATCGACATTCGTTTTCTCAACAGGGATGTGTGATGTAATGTACTCAGTCAGTGACTTTTTGTGTGTCATTAAGTGCTAAAGATAATACAAAGTAACTGTGTTCTGTTGAGATAACTTTTTTAAGCTAACTCCTGGCACTGACAATAGAAAAATGCCATGGAATGCACCTGTTTCTATAACAAGTTATAAAAATGATCTAAATGCAGAGAATGACGGAAGAGGGATTGAAAAGTGGCAGGACAAGCACAGCACTTTGATGTGAAATCAAAAATCTTTGTTATTTTATTCTCTGACAACTAGGAGGGATTGTGCATAATTTTTGTCATGTAATTTCTTAGAGACCGTGGTTCATGTTATGGCATGTTTATCATATTGTAATTTGCCAAAATCAAGTTCAAAAGCAAGACTATATTTATAAACGCATCACTAATCTATCCCGGTCTCCAAAAAGACCACGCGTTCTCAGCTAAGATGGAGTAAATCAATGAACGACTACTTACAATTTGATTGATAATGCCATTTCTCTTCATTGCTCATTTAATGGTACCTTTCTTTCTGGATTCTCTTGGAGGTTGATAGCCAATGTGAAAAGAATATCAGAAAATTAATCGTAAAGATAATTTTTGTCTGATCATATCTTGGCGTAATTATATGCCTAATGTTATTCAAACAATACACAGAGGGTGTTGTTGTGGATACAAACCAATGAATCTATCTATTTATTCACATATATCCAGTGTTTATTGTGGCATGGTACTTAGTTTTGAACTTTGAGTCCAGCAATTCGTCTCCACTAGCATTTAGTTAACTCTCGCATCAATGTCACATTACCAGATTTAATGCAGCTTCTGCGATCTCGATAAAGTTTCGATTGATAAGAATTGGATGGTTTTACTTTTTAATAGAATATCCACTGTGAACCTATTTTATTACACAAACATAGCTGAAAAATATAACAGTGCGGCATTATCAAATGTGAATTATTTTAAATATATATATACCACTTTTGAATTCATAGCTTATTCTTCAGTAAATGCATTTCCCCATGCTCAGTTAGGACTCACCACATTACCATTTAGATAAAAGCTGAAGGAGTAAATACTCTGATTTCTATTCTAAATCTATTTTTTGATTAAAAATGTCACAATCGAGACACAGATTTTTAAATAAAATTAATAAATAAATCTGTTTCTGTAATCTATAATTAATAGCCAAAATTACCATGTCCAGAGAGATATAGAGCCAAAAAAAGCCATCTAATCTCAAATTACTCCAAACATCAACAACAGAAGATCATTTTTATTCATTAGTTAACTTATACACACCAATATCTTTTCTAATCTTATCTTCGCGATCAGCTTCTCTTGGGGCCTATTTTATGCAATGAATGAAGCTTTAAAATATATTTTATGGGAGCAATAAAATGTTATAGTAAACTCATCTTTAAAATTTAAACACCAAAAACAAATCATTTGGCAATAAACATTAAAATCTCTGAGTACATGGGGAGCCATTTCATAACAACAAAAAACATGCCTAAAATACCAATGGGAATTAGTTACAGAGAGAGCAGCACAGGAATAGTATGCCTAAACTAGAGATGTCAACTGTCTGCCAATCATAAGCTTTAGTACATTAGACTCATATCCAACATTTGACCAAATGCAAAGTCTGGTGGGGGAAACACAGACAGGGAGTCATTGTGCTGATTCCTAGTACTACGTAGAAAACAAAGTTTTAGAACTACAAAAAAGATGTGTAGGAGGGGGTAATGTGCCAGGACTCATTCAGGCTATGATCAAGGAATAGGAAAGGCCAAAAGCTTACTTGCTGTGCCTAAGAGGAGTAGTCTTTGCCCATGGAGTGCTAAAAGCAACTGAACATCACATAGCTTCCACCACATTAACTGCTGACCGTCCCAACAAGGATCTGCTGTTATCGGGCCGCCCTGTCTGTTTCTATTAAGTTTAAGACTCTTTGCCATTTTCCAAAATTGGCCTAACAAATAGAAGCCAGAGGATAGTGGTCCTAGAGGTCGAAGGATGCTTTTTTAAGAGCAAGGCTATGGTTACCACAGAGACCAGTGCAAGGACTCTTTGTGTTTTAGTAATATATATTTACAACTAGATTGTGAATGCCCGTGGTATGATTGGTAAGTTTGTGTATGACACAAAAGTTAGCGGTCTTGAGAGTAGCGAGCAAGTTTGTCCAAAGGTACAGGAGGATATGAGTCAGATGGAAAGTTGGCAAATAGAATTTAATTCTGACACGTGCCAGGTGATGCACTCGGGTAGTTGGATAGGGACAGCGTATAAACCATAAAAGGTAGGGCGTTATGGAATGTTGATGAACAGTGGGGTTCTGTTCATCAACTTAATCTTCAATTAATTATTTCCTGAAAATAAATACATGTGTTTATAGGGTGGTGACGAAAACGGGCGGCACGGTAGCGCAGCGGTAGAGTTGCTGCTTTACAGCGAATGCAGCGCCGGAGACTCAGGTTCGATCCTGACTACGGGTGCTGCACTGTAAGGAGTTTGTACGTTCTCCCCGTGACCTGGGTGGGTTTTCTCCGAGATCTTTGGCTGGGTAAATGTAAAAATTGTCCCTGGTGGGTGTAGGATAGTGTTGGTGTACGGGGATCGCTGGGCGGCGCGGACTTGGTGGGCCGAAAGGGCCTGTTTCCGGCTGTATATATATGATATGATATGATATGATATGATATATGAAGTCAGAGCATAGAATATAAACGTTGTTAGACGGCACTTGGATTATCGTGTGCGTTTCTGCAATGATGTTGTTGCACTGGAGAGAGTGCAGAGGAGATTTACCAAGGTGTTGCCGGGATTGGAAGACTTTAGTTATGGTGGAATGATTGGTTAGGCTGCACTTGTTTTCCTTGGAAGGAAGGAAGCTGATAAAGCCACTTAAAATGACAAGAGACATACGCGTACAATATCTATAATTTTTTGCCAGACCTGGTGGGGGAATCACATACAATCACTATGTGGAAAAGGCATTTAGGCAGGCATTTCAATGGGTCAGGTGTATGAGGATGTGCACCTGATGTGGGCAAATGCGATTGGTTCAGATGATCAAAAGGCTTGCATGGCCAAAGGATTAGTTTCTGTGCTGAACAGCTCTATGGCCCTATTACTACCTTGGCCCCACCTATCTTTGGTGGACAGATTATTACTGGGAGTTGGAGCACTGACCCTGCACGTGGGTGACTTGCAGACCTGTGGTCATCCTTCTTTGAAGGAGGGGCAGCAAGAGGCTTGCAGTATCCCACACATCTGAGCAGCCTTTTTAAATATAGCTTTGCTCACCCTAGTAAGGGAAGGGATGAATGGCTTAAACATAGCCTGCCCTAACATTAACTGGCAGCACACTGCTGGCTGTCAACCCTTTTCAGTGAAATAGCTGATTTGAGTTGGTGGAAATGTAAATAGGTGTTGGGCATACTCAAATTATCCACTTGTCCAGGATTGGGTTGATGGGGAAAAGCAGGGATGTGGGGGAAGAGAGGTGATTGGTGATTGCGGGTGGATTGGAAAAGTTTAATTTATAAATTAAACTTTTCCTATTCACCCATTTAGATGTTCCAAATGTATTCTTTCAAAACAACTCTTGTACAGTTGAAAGATTTCATTCCCCTACATTAACGCAGATGCTTCAGTGCTCTTTTATAGAACTAGGCAGCCAAATTAATTAAAATAAGCAATAAGAGATTTATGCTCTCTAGATAATATGCTCCCAGTATACTAAATTGAACCTGTCTTATACTATAGATGTGAACAGAATTATAACAGAGGCATAGAGTTCTTTATTCAATATAGAGGTTAATATAGGCTGTGATTTGAATGAAATGTAATAGGAATGAGAAAATAAATAAGGGGGAATAAATATGCCATCTCGGGGAAGGTGACATTTACTATGCTTCTGGCATTATCAGCTATTTTATCAACCTTAATTAGAATAGATAACCCATGGCCCCCAAGGGATAAACCATACAGGGTATGAACTGAAATTTGTTTTTCTGCTCACCTTGACTAAACAACCATCTGTCTATTCCAGCACATTTTTGCTGGATCAAAGATGTTTCTAAGTTAATAATTAACATCCAGATAGATGAGGCAGCATTCTGCAGATTTATGACAGGCAATATAAGCAAATGAAAATTGAACCAGGAGCACATAATTGTGATGACATTATGAAATACCTATCATAGGTAGAATTAGGATGTACACTATTTTCATTTCGATCCTACAACCACAGTGTGCTGGAAACAACAATTTACCATCTTTTCAAAATGGGACCATACTACATACTTCAACATATTTTCAGTTGAAGTATGTAGTATGGTCACCTCCTATTTACAATTATTAATTTGCCTGAATGTATGAAAGAACTACCACAAGAATTCAGCTTCAAAGCATCAGGAATATCGCTAGTATTAATGATATTGTTAATAACCAGCAATGTCCACAAAGATTTATGAAACAAAGAAAACATTAGAAATACTCAACATTTCAGTCAGTATCTGTGGAAATGCAAATTGTTCATTCCGTTTCTCTCTCCTTCTCTATAAAGACAATGGAGTCTTTTCAGTATTTTTTGTTTTTATTTCAAGTTTGCAATGTTTGCAGTTTTTTACTATTCATCGTGGGTTTTCTCCAGTTACATCCCACATTCCAAAGACATTCAGGTTTGTAGGTTAAATGGTTTGGTGTAATTGTAAATTGTCCCGAGTGTGTCAAGTCAAGTCAAGTCAATTTTATTTGTATAGCACATTTAAAAACAACCCACGTTGACCAAAGTGCTGTACATCTGATTAGGTACTAAGGAAAAAAAAAAAAATGAAACATACAGTAGCACGCAAACAGTTCACAGCGCCTCCTCAATGAGCCTCAAACGCTAGGGAGTAGAAATAGGTTTTGAGCCTGGACTTAAAGGAGTCGATGGAGGGGGCAGTTCTGATGGGGAGAGGGATGCTGTTCCACAGTCTAGGAGCTGCAACCGCAAAAGCGCGGTCACCCCTGAGCTTAAGCCTAGACCGCGGGAGTGTGGACATGTAGCAACCAGGGATCGTTGGTCGGCGTGGACTTGGTGGGCCGAAGGACCTGTTTCTGCACTGTATCTCTAAACTAAAAACTAAACCAAACTAAATCTTATGACACATTACTTTTTTGCAGTAAATGTTGTTTAACGTTACTGTATTCCTGAATCTTTACATTTCAATGCATTCCAATTTAAAGCACTCCTTCATTAGTCATTATGTTTTAATTCTTCTTGATGAAATTTAACTGATATTTGATGATTGCATCACAATAATTGACGTAAATGTCGACATTTAACATCTGTATCTGAACATTTTTTATATATTATAATGTAAACGCAAACAGTTAGACGTTGAAAGAGAAAGAAGTGCTAGAGATTTGATTGGATGGAATCCATTACAAAAATATGCCTTAGATACAACTGCATGGGATCCATAATGCTGAGATTTCTCAGGTGATTCAGCACTAGAATCTGTTGGAGTCATATATTCCAAAGTTACACCTGGACAGAATTGGGCACTGGTAATTGATGCCTGTAGAGAAGCTTCAGCTTCTCCACTGTTACGCTATTAGAAGAGTAGCAAAAATGCTGGAAAATGACATTTTTAATGACAAATTCACCATTCTGAAGATAAACATTTAATAAAATATTCCATCCCTATTAAATTTTGGTAGAACTGGCTGTGGAAATTAGCCTAGACGTTCATAAAAATGGTTAACAAATTAAATCACCGAATAATGAGGACCAAAGGTATCCCAGAAATACTGCTATTTGTACGGAAATTACAACTAAATTATGTTAATAATATAGTACATTTAGTGTTGGCCAATGAGCCTCTGTGTTCCACGTCAAAAATTCAGTGTCCACTCTCGAAGTAGGGATTAAATAACTCTTCCGAGTTAATACTAAATATGGTAATAAGTTAGTAGCTGCATTGTACATTCAACTTCTGAAATCACATTTTTTTATAAATTTGGTTCTATTGACAACAAAGTATGATGTACAAACATTACAATATTAAGCATTTAGTTCAAGCAAGCTAGGAAAAATTAATGCCCCTTTATTTTGTTTGGCAGTTTGATCTGAGAAGAGACTATTAGCACAATTTTCTATCAACCCTCAATTGAAAAAAGATTTTCATATGATTTACCTTATTTCTATTTGGAGGGCATTGCTGTTGGTTTCCAAGTTTAGTCCCAACCACCTTAGATGATTTGGCCCATTCTACGTATTCGGTGGCATGTTATCTTTTACTGCTGAGATTCTCAGTAATTAAAATTTAATTGCAGCTAGACAGCACAGTGCCCTCATTTGGATTAGCTTTGTTCATGTACAGAAGATGAGATTTTTTTCCAATATGGCCATGTTCTATCCTGTTTGAATATGCTCCTTTATTATGAATTTCTCTGTTCATTCCCAACAATGTCAAAAGTGCCACCCCCTTCTCTGCTGGTCGATAAGTGAAAACTACAATCCTAATCACCAGAATTGTTAATTCAAGATGATCAAAAAAAAGGTTGAAATACAAAAATAACAATAACACAAGGTAATAAGAAGCTTCTTAATTTTCACAAAGCACCCTTCCTGCTTCGTGTGGTAAGTGGTACCTTTGTAAATGATTTTAATGGGAATGGTTAGCAGTGTGCCCAATACAGGTGGCTACCTGTGATAAGTGTGAAAGTATACCTGCTGAAGTCTGCATCGCTGTAAATTATTTTGGGATGTTAAATATAGAAATTGTACGTGAAAAATTCTCATTTATCAACTTTTCAAACTAGGAAAAAGTTGTGGTCATAGATTCAGAATGTCCACATGATGTATCTGAAACATTAGTGTCAATTTTAATATTGCCTGCCTGAAGAAACTGGGCAAGCTATCAAACAAAATCTGCTTGGAGACTGAGCAGTGCATCCTTGGAAACTGGTCAAGCTTTAATTTAACAGTGTAGTTCTTGTTCTGACAATGCCATTTAAATCCAACTTTCATTTTAATTATAAATCTGAAGGGGAATACTCAGAAGAGACGCAAAGAAGTTATATATTTTACCTGTCTGAGACATAGGCAATAAAACCAGAAAGAGAACTTCCTGAAGCGCTCTAAATCAATTTCTCTAATTGATTTCCCAAGATCTACAAGCCAGTGTTAGACAAACTAAGAGGCTTTAAGCTTTCTTAATGGGAACTATTACAATGTTCATGGTGCCACTAATCTGCTTCAAGTTATGTTCCAATTAGTAGAATCCATTTTGGGTACTTGCACTAAAAATAATAATATGGTCTCCATGATCTCTGCAAATTGTTTAAGATTCATGTCATTATGATGCCCTCCAGCTTTACCAAGTATGTACCATTGTGGTTTTTCACCCCTTTTCCTTTCATTTAGCCTGCACAACATTGACCTCTTGTACTCCACCAGGAATCAACACCTTTCCCCTCATTTCCTTTCAGAATGTCAGTTCACACATAAAAGTGATCTCTACGTATTGCAGATAACTGCATCAATTTAGATTGTAACTTGATTCCTGGAGGAGATCACTTTCACCCTATGTAGTCTCTTCACCTTGCTGTACTTTTCACCATCTAACAGCTAAAGCTCTTAAATTGAAATGTGACTTTCTCACCAAATTACATTGCACAATTCTCTCCCCAATTACATTGTTATCATGTCCCTTCGTAGTAGCTCACCTTGTTCCATGCATCACAGCTTCATAAAAATCATTTTCTTAAAAACTATATTTGGAGATCCTTCCTCTTTTAACTTTGCTTTTATATTCTCTAAATAAAATTCTTTGATCATTTTCATAGAAAATAGAATTATGTTCCCAGTGAAGTGACATTTAAACACATGTATGTGAAGTATAGGTTCCCCAAATGAAACAACTGAATGCCTGGAAGTCAGGCAGAGATGCTAAAGTGTAATCCTTCTTCCTACATAATTTAGTTATCTGTCTGTGTATTTGCATGAATAACAATGTTTTGCTCACAGCTGGGGTAATGTGAAGAGAAATATACGTGTTATGAAAGTTCTAAGCAATGGCAACCTCAACGAGAGGGCACTTTACTACCTCTCTGATATTTAAAGTCATTACTGTTGTTGACTTCCTCACTGTCAACTTACTGGCAGTTACTACTGACCGGGAACTCAATTGGACCAGCCACATGAATTTATTTGCTAGAACAGTAGATTTGGCATTATCCAGTGAGTAACTTATTTCTTGAAGCTTCATATTCTTTCCCCAACATATGTGGCATAGGTCAGGAATTTTCCCTCATCTAGTCGAGTACAACTTTAATAATAACACAAGAGGTTCAACTCCATGCAGGTGGAACAATCTACTTAGATGGAACTCCACCCACCAACCGCTACATAGTTCAGTTTTTTTAAATGAGGGTCCATGGAATCCAAGGCAATTTGGTAAATTGGATTCAAAATTAGCTTGGCAATAAGAGAGAGAGAGTGATGGTAAAGGACCGTATTTTTGTGATCAATGTTGTTACACAGGATTAGCGTTGGGACCCTTGCTACTTGTAATACATGTGTATGATTTGGATGTAGATGTAGGTGGCATTATCTAGGTATTCGCAAATAATGCTAAGATTGGTGGAGTTTTTGACAATGTGAGTGGAGTCTTAGGCAAAAGGGTGATATGATGGTGAAATGGGCTGAGAAATGGCAGATGAAGGTTAATCCTATTAAAATTAAGGTGATAAATGTTGGGAATACTAAAGAGGCTGGCACATATACCATGAACAGAAAGGTTCTGGGGAGTATTGAGGAACAGAGGGACCTTAGTGCGCAAGTCAAAAGATCTTTGAAGGTGGTAGCAGAGGGAGATAACTTGGTTAAGAAGGCTTAAGGGATGTTGTTCTTCATAGTTGGGCCATTGAATACAAGAGCAGAAAGGTTATGCTCCAATTTTCTAAAACACTGGTCATATCTCAGCTGCAGTACTACATGTAGTCCTGGACACTACAGGTAAGATGTGATAGTGCTGGAGAAGATGCAGAGGAGATTCTCCAGCACGTTGTTTGGGATGGAGCAGTTTTGTTATAATGTGAGATTGAAAGGATAGGTCTATTCTCCCTAGAGCAGAGTAGGTTAACAGCCTTCATAAAACATTGGTAAGGCCACATTTAGAGCATTATCTGGACTGCATTACATGAAGGATGTTGGCTGGAGAGAGTGCAGAAGTGGTTCACCACGATATTGACTGAATTAGCTATAAAGAACAGTTGGATAAACTTGGATTATTTTCTTTCCAGCGTTGTCGGCTGAGGGGCGACCTGATAGAAGTATATGAAATTATAAAGGCATAAATAGGGTAGATAGCCAACGTCTCTTTCCCAGGTGGAAATGAAGCATGTTAAATCATGTTATCCATTATTTCACAGATTTAAATGCTCAGTCACTTCATGCTAGCCAAATATTTTATCATGCAATTTAATGAAAACTCTAGAAAAGAAAAATACCTGCCATTTGCTGTTTATGGCAGACCTGTTTGGTCAAGCAACTTCAAGTTAATGGAAAACATGATTAATTCTTCACCGTTTTTAAACTTTGAGGTGGACACGGAGAAGCTAGGTGAATGAATATGAAAAGATATGGAAGCAGGAACATAATATGAAAAGAATACAATTACGAATTAAGAGAAAATACAATTACATTGACAGACCATCCCAATGGTTTATTTGTCTGAGGATTGAAATGGATTTTACTTTACATGAAAATGTGATGTTCATCAAATATTACGCGCCAAATACCATAATCTGTAAATACATACTTCTGAATATCACAAATCAAATCGAATATGGCTTCAGTTTATTTTAGTTGCAAGCTGGTCTGTCAGTCTTGCAATACTGCTTTGCAAAAATACCCTCAACTGGCTATTAATTCTTTTAAATGGTTGAAGGAACAGGAAGCTTTTAACTTCATTTTACTTGACCTTTTTCAGTTTCATATCAAAAAATAAACACTACAATTTGTTTAAATTCGCATTTTCCACAACTCAAAAACTGGTAATCTTATGAATATATATTAATCCAACCATCTGCAAGACCAATGACAAAATAGCAATCACAAAGATTATGCATTCAGGTGGTTTCAATTTTGAAACTATGCATTATTTACACTGCTATTATTCCACTCGATTTAAGTTAAGGATTTAGTCTTAATTTCAATATAATCAAACTCAATGAATATTTAATCAGCATTGCTTCCAGAAATCTTGTTGCTCTATTATCATAATGTTGACTGCTGCAATCCTGATTGAACATATTTTGATCTAAATATATAAATGAACATTTTGATCACATGGGATCAAATATGCTGATCTAATAGGAATGTTGACAATTGACCTGCATAGCAGTGAATATTTTAAATAAGAAGTAATAATTGTTTTTAAAGGTAAGAAGCTGGGTCACTTTAGATCAGAAATCAGGTTGGCAAAAAGCAAATGACCCCAATAATATCAGATAAACTCAGTTTTTTTCAAAAATCCAGTTTTTCTTCTTTCCTCTTGGGTATAAACAGCAGTCAATGGCCTGGATAATATGATAACAGTAATAGTGACACAAATAATGTTCACCATCATTACTGTGAAGCTGATAACAATTTAGGATTGTAGACACAAAAAAGCTGGAGTAATTCAGCGGGACAGGCAGCATCTCTGGAGAGAAGGAATGGGTGACGTTTCGGGTCGAGACCCTTCTTCAGGCTATTTAGGGATATCGGAAATGGGAGATATAGATGGTGATGTGGAGAGATAAAGAACAATGAATGTTCTTATCCCTAACCAGTCTAAAGGGTCTCACCCATTCCTTCACTCCAGAGATGCTGCCTGTCCCGATGAGTTACTCCAGCTTTTTGTGTCTATCTTCAGTTTAAACCAGCATCTGCAGTTCCTTCTTACACATTTCAACAATTAAGGATTAGTGCATTCTAAATGATGCTACACACATACAATGCATTTCGATGATTATACATATCCTCCTTGAAATCCAATATTTCCCACTGACTCTTGGAAATCACTAGCACTCAAATTGGAGATGGTGCTGAGAACCTTGAGAGCATGTATTAGGGCACATGTCAGATGTGGCAGCCCAAAGCCCCCAGAATCAACCAGTCAATATTCCCCCTACTGTATACCTGTAGAAGTTCAAGAGAGTATTTGCTGACATTCCGAATCTCCTCAATAATGTCAGGAAGTAGAGACATTGATGGGCTTTCTTTAAGATTGCATCAACGTGCTAGGTCCAGGACAAATCTTCAGAGCTATGCACATCCAGGAAATTGAAGATGTTGATTCTCTCCAGACACTTTCTGAGCTAAATCTCAGGAGAGTTTGGGCCTTGGTCTGGTCATGTTCTAATTTACTTCGAATAAGGTAATTCATCAGTTCACTGGTGATTCATTATATATTTATTAGAGTCATAGAATGTGGAAACAGACCTTTCAACCCAACTTGTCCACACCGGCCAACATGTCCCAACTACACAAGTCCCGTTTGGTTCATATCCCTCCAAACGTGTACTATATCCCTCCAAACCTGTCCTAACCTGCATTGTTGTTGCATCCAACGTGCATGTAAAGCTGCAGAGAGGAAGACATTCATTGCTTCTGTTCATATATGGGTACACATGACAAATAAATACTCTTGAACACCTTGAACTTCTTAAAGGAGAAAAAAGGTAGCAAAGTTTTTGAAGGTTATTTTGGAGTCTAGGGCCTTGGCAGCTGAGGCAAGTTTAAATCAAGAGATAGAATTAATGGGGTCTAAATATCTTTGAGATTCATGTGTCTGGAGGAGATTTCAGAAATAGAATGGGGGAATTGAAAGACAAAGCAAAATCTTTAAAATCATGGTATTATTATGCATATACAAAAAAAATAGAGGCAGGAGTAAGCTATCTGGCCCCTCAAATCTGCATCTTTGTTCAGTAAGATAATTTCAAATTTAAGTGTCAGTTTTAGGCATCAAGCATTAAGGTTAGAAGTAAAAGGATCCAGACACAAATTATGTTCTGAGCAACATGTTTTTGTTTGACCTCAAATTTATAGAGACGAGAACGAAGACAATAAGCTTAGAATGCCATAGCATATAGTTAAGTCTGAAGGTAACATAATCCTGGCAGAAGGTTTCAGCATCATAGAAGCTGAAGTAAACTCGAGTTAGCAATGTCAGGAATTGACAGAGATAATGTCATGAAGGTTTTGAACAGCCTAATTCAAGCAATGGGAAGTATGGGTTTTGATGAAGGAACAAAGTTTCTAAAGGAAACTGAAGATGATAAATTAGGTCTTCACAATTCACTCCATACAGTACTGAAAATTGTGAAAATACCTGCATTAATATTTGATTTTTCCTGAGCTCTAATGCATCTTAAAGCTTTTGCAACCAACCAAGTATTATTTACGTGCAGATATAATTGTAATTTGGGATTAAATGGCTTCACCATCCCTTTCAATAAATTCCAAGGTTTGTGAACTTTTGCCTAATGAAACAGCCTGCTGTCCATTATTGAACAAGGTCTCATTATGCAGTTTGGGCAAGCTAATGTGAGCTTTGTGCTTGATAATATGGAGGGGTTTCCACAAGTGCAGCTGATACCACACTAGGTAGGATTATGAGTAGGGGGTAGTTTTTAAGGAGGCTTCAATGGGATATAGACAAACTGTGTCAGTGGGCAGGACCATGACAGATGGAAACCAAAAAACAGGCTCCCTGCTTCAGTCTACAAAACAGAAATCAGAGGGTTTTTTTACTCCTGAGTGATTGGGTGATATTGATGTTCAAAGGAATCTACGTTTCCTTATTCACAAGGATGCGGTGAACACAACTCTCTCCTCATCAACGCTGCGGTACAAATTAATCAAGATAAAGCATGATCTTGATGAACAGCACAAGCACAGCAGGCTCAATGAGTTAAATTTCCTGCTCCTATTTTTTATGTTTGTATGAATTCCATGCGAACCAGGGTTCAGCCTTGATTAAACAGGTCTACCACCATTTTTCCAGCTTTCTTGGTTCCAAAACCGTGCCATATTATCTGTTTTGCCGAATCAACAGAGGTCACATAATAATGATACGGCAATTAATTATGACCCATTAATTATACTCCTCCTATGTCTCTAAAGCACCATGAACTTCTAGAAACTTAAAACAAATATTAAATGAAAATTAATTTTACAACAAAAGTTGCATTTCTTGCTTGGGCAGCCAGGGCCCCGGTTGCTCTCAGATGTCCCTATGAGGGTTGGATCGGCAGCTGCCATGTCCAAGAGGAGCCCAATGGTACTAGAATGGTCCACCTAGGCCTCTAGGGGGTTGTGATACCTGCCTGAACTGTTTATAGACACAAAGTAATGGCGGAAAAGTTGGTGCAGTGTGTTTCCTGCAGGATGTGGGAAGATAGGGACGTCGCTGGAGCTTCTAGTCTCATTGTAATTCTGATCAGCACATTTGCTGTAGTCTCAATGGTGTGTTCACAAACTGCGCCCTCTTACAATTCAATGGCATATATTATGCTTCACTTTGCAAAGTAGAAATAAAATATTGTCAACTATTCTTTAAGCAAATTAGAGGAATGCAACTTTTCAGGGAGCAAAATATTAGATTAAGTGTTTAATAAATTACAATCCGGTAGTTCTTGAAACCTCTCCTTCACATACTGTAGATCCAGTACAATGTGCAGCACACCTCTTTATAGCCTGCCAACTACCAAAATATATTTCACTTCGATTTTTATCTCAGAATCGATTATTCTTCTAATGGAACGTCATGTTCCAAAAGGTTTCATTCCTGATAATTCAATTCAGCTCTTAATTTGAAAGGTTAAAATCTTAATGAAAATCCAAATAGTTCAAGTATAGTTTTCCATATTATGCTTCAAAGTTGAGAAAAATTGCATATAGGGAAAATAACCCTGGAAACCTTTATGAATGATAAACTTAAGTTAAAAAGCCTACATCGTTTACAATTGTGCATGGACAGGAATTTTTAACAGTAATTTATCCTGTATAAAATTGGTACTTATCCCCTACATCATAATCTGCCTCACCAATCTAGTGCAATGTCACATTGGATTATACAATTTTTAGTCATATGGTGCATCTGGAGGACTAAAAATAGAAAGTTTGGTACAAATGGACAAATACTATAACTCTCATGTTATCACAAATGTAATAGATCTTCAGAGGTGACCCAATGATTCTAAAACTTTACGTCACTCAATAAAATGACAAAGAATTTCTATTTCCAAAAGATTCCACTTCTGTTATGCCAAAATTAGGATACAATATTCCCAGTCCCCTTAAATGCCAGTCATCTGAACCTAAACCAAAGAAATGAACAGAAATGAAAATAATGAAATTATTTTCAAGGTGTCATTAAATTAATTTTTTTGCATCCCACTTCTGCTTCTTCTCTCATCCGCTCCCTTTTCCCCTTTCGCTCGAGTGCCTGGGTTTTATTGAGAGTAGACTGACAAGGATCAATTGGCCAACCAAAATCCACTAATTGGAAAAAGGCACAAAGTGCTGGAGCAATTCAACAGTTTCGGCAGCATCTCTGAAGTAAAAAGATGGGTGACATTTTGGGTCAGAGCGCTTCTTCAGACGGAAAGTAACTGGGCCCAGCTGTTACCAATGATACTGGGGATTAGCCTCACCTGGCCTGCCAGCCTGTGATAGCGATCAGAACAGCATCCAAGGGAGGGGGCGCTGTCACATACAATACAATACAATACAATATATCTTTATTGTCATTGTACAGGGGTACAACGAGATTGGGAATGCGCCTCCCATACAATGCAATAAATTAGTTAGCTAGTCAGTATTAATTTAAACAACCCAATGAAACAAATTAGAAGAGTTTTAAAACAGAATAAAGTGCAAGTAGATCTGTGCCGGTTCACTATGCGATGTGACCATCCGGCTCAACAGGACTGGTTCATAGCAGCTATGGCCCTAGGGATGAAGCTGTTCCTGAGTCTGGAGGTGCGGGCGTAGAAGGCCTTGTATCGTCTGCCCGATGGTAGAAGTTCGAACAGACTGTTGCAAGGGTGTGAAGAGTCTTTGTGGATGCTGGTGGCTTTTCTGAGGGATCGTGTGTTGTAGATGCTCTCCAAAGCTGGTAGCTGTGTTCCGATGGTCCTCTGAGCTCTATGGACTACCCGCTGAAGAGCTTTCCTCTCTGCCTCCGTGCAGCTGAGATACCACACAGGGATGCCATGTGTTAAGATGCTCTCTATGGTGCAGCGGTAGAATGTCGTCAGCAGCTCTTCATATATTCAAAACTGAACCTAGTACTTCTTTCAGGGCAAGAAAAAAAGAGGGTCCTGACTATGTCAGTAGTTATCTTAACACCCATGTAAAATTGGTAGAAAACTGATTGGCCTTAATCTTATTCCATACCTGGGATAGGGCTTAATTAGACCTCAAAATTCAACTAAACTAAAAATTCAACTGAACACCTCAATGATTTTGACCTCAAAATATTTATTTGTGATTAATTCATTTATCTGCTGTACTGGTATTGCTATTTGAATTCAGTTTTTAGCTTGTTTAGGAATGGCTATAAGTATAAAAACTAACATTGGATTGCATCAAATTGAATGGCTCATGAGCAATCTACTTCTCAAGTGCACTGTAACAAATAAAAGCTTCTGTGACAAGACAGCACAATTTGAAAGGAAATTTCCAGTAATGTATTTCCAGTACTATGATTGTAAAGAGTCTTCTGTGAGTTTAATTTGCCAGTACTTAATGCACATGATTTATCAAGCAACTAACTGTTTGTAAAAAAATGAGTGAGATTAGCTATTCTCAGTCGAATTGCATGCAATTTAATCCAGCAAATTTACACAGGATAACAATTGGAAAATAGTTTGCAAAGCTCTCAACAAAATGACGAAGCAATAAATAACGGTTCATAGGCAGTTCTAAATGAAGGCATATAATCAAAACTAATAGTTGAAAATGACTAAATAATTAAATTCTATTTTTATCATACAGCTTTGAGGAACATTTTGGGTAACATTTTGCTGTTTCCCATATGAAAATCAAAACCAAAAACCTTTAATGTGGCAAATGCAATAATAAATAAAGTTATTGTAATGTAAACCACAGGTAAATTCAATATGTAATCAATCAATACTTTATTACAAACTCAAAGTCCAGATAAAAGCCAAGACATTACATATAATAAACATACAGAAGCACAATAAGTTACATACAAAAGCACAGTAAGTTATTAACAAATTACTAACAAAAGCACAATAAATTACATACAAGCACAATGCATGATTTAAAGCATCAGCCATCAGTGATCAACAACGAGACAACTATACAAATGTCTCCACAACTGTGATTGGTAGCGTGTAGTACTAAACATTAGTGATAATGCCAAGATGATTTTATTTTCAGAGTCATTAATTCAGCAAATAATTTTATACATTAAATTTCTTAGCACGGCTTGTAGGGTATTAACTCCTGCAGCCACAAGCATTTCACTTGCATTACACCATCTAGCTCTCTTAAGTAATATCCTCATGGCATCATTAAAAGCTACCTGAAGACTCTGTAAGCTAGCTTTTTTATAGTTTGACCACAAATGTGCAGTGTAGAGTGGTGTACAGTATGCTCTGAACAGAGATATCTTCACCCCATCTGTACATGCACCAAACTTGCGCAAGAGAATAAGAAGATAACTGCAGATGCTGGTACAAATCGAAGGTTTTTATTCACAAAATGCTGGAGTAACTCAGCAGGTCAGGCAGCATCTCGGGAGAGAAGGAATGGGTGACGTTTCGGGTCGAGACCCTTCTTCAGACTGATGTCAGGGGGCGGGACAAAGGAAGGATATAGGTGGAGACAGGAAGATAGAGGGAGATCTGGGAAGGAGGAGGGGACGGGAGGGACAGAGGAACTATCTAAAGTTGGAGAAGTCGATGTTCATACCCCTGGGCTGCAAACTGCCCAGGCGAAATATGAGGTGCTGTCCCTCCAATTTCCGGTGGGCCTCACTATGGCACTGGAGGAGGCCCATGACAGAAAGGTCAGACTGGGAATGGGAGGGGGAGTTGAAGTGCTCGGCCACCGGGAGATCAGTTTGATTAATGCGGACCGAGCGCAGGCGCAAGAGCAAGAGAATGTTTGCTTGTGCATACATCATGCGGCGTTGCCTATAAATATCCTCATCATCTGTCATTTGTTCTGTAATAAAATGTCCAAGATATTTTACCTTATACATTCACTAAGATTATTATCAGTCAATTTAAAATCAGGAAATTTTAGACATTTATCTTCTTTGGTTCTACAGATCATAACAACACTCTTACTGGCATTATATTTGATATCATGTTCCACACCAAACACAGAACATATAGCAAGGAGCTGCTGTAGACCAGCGCTAGATGGACTAAGGACCACAAGATCATCTGCATACATAATATGGTTCACTAAAGTGTTACCAATCATGCACCCAGTATTACAGGCTTTCAATTGCTTGGACAGATCATCAATACAGAAATTGAAGAGAACTGGGGACAAGATTCCCTCTTGTCTGACACCATTGCTAACCCCAAATGGGCCTGAGACCATATTGCCCCATTTTACTTGCATAGTCTGGTGGGCATACCAGTAAGCCAGAATTCTCACAATGTATTTGGGCACCCTCCTTTGACTCAATTTAACAAACAACTTTCTATGATTAACACGATCAAAGGCTTTGGAGGCATCAATAAAGCACATAAGGACTGATGAATTTTTACCTCGATATTTGTTTACAATTTCCTTCAAGGCATAAATGCACAAGTCGGTGCCATGTTTAGCTTTAATACCAAACTGGTTTAATAACTTGTAGATCAAAGAAAATTCAAAGTACATAAAAGTTTATTTTACAGTGGCAAAGCAAATGTTTGGGTTTATCAGCATTGAAAATCTGCAGTTTATGAGGTCATAACAGCAGAATTAGGCCTTTCGGCCCATCAAGTCTACTCCAGTCTATTCAATCATGGCTGATCTATTTCTCCCTCCAAACCCCATTCTCCTGCCTTCACACCATAAACCCTGACACCCGTACCAATCAAGAATCTATCTATGTCTTAAAAATATCCATTGACGGTCTCCACAGCCTTCTGTAGCAAAGAATTCCACAGATTCACCACCCTCTGACTAAAGAAATTCCTGACTAAAGGAATGTCCTTTAATTCTGAGGCTATGACTTCTAGTCCTAGACTCCCATTAGTGGAAACATTCTCTCCACATCCACTCTAACCAAGCCTTTCACTATTCGGTAAGTTTCAATGAGGTCCCCCCTTCATCCTTGTAAACTCCAGCAAGTACAGGCCCTGTGCTGTCAAATGCTCATCATATGTTAACCCATTCCTGGAATCATTCTTGTAAACCATCTCTGGATTCTCTCCAGAGCCAGTACATCCTTCCTCAGATATGGTGCCCAAAATTGCTCACAATACCCCAAATGCAGCCTGTCCATTTGACAACTACTTTCAATTAGATATTTATAGTTATGGAAAAAATCTTATAAACAAAAAATGAAAACATACATGCAAGACTACAACACTGCAAGTCCAAATAAACTTGACGAATGTTTGAATAGACATGCAGATACAGGGAAGTTGATATCCTACATTTACAATGTTCTTCAAAACATCAACTCCCCATCATCTGAGGTTTACAGGCGTGCATGGGAAGATGAGATGGGTCAACAAATTTCCAATGATACATGGGACGAAAGCTTACAACATTTCCATACTTGCTCCTTAAATGCCAGACATTGCCTGGTATAGTTCAAAGTGCTGTACAGGTTATACTATTCAAAAACCAAACTGAACAAATTTTTCCCCAGTGCTTCTCTTTGCGATAAGTGTAAATTCCAAGAAGTCACTTTAATCCATAGTTTCGTACTATGTACAGAAATAGAAAGTTTTTGGACGGAAATATTCAACGTTTTCTCCAATATACTGAAAATCCCATTAGAGCCAGACTCAAAACTGATAATACTGGGAATATCAGAATCATGTAGTACATTGACTGTTTTTCAGCAACGCTTTGTCGGCTATGGACTAATATTAGCCCAAAAAACTCATACTTAAGTGTTGAAGTTCCTCCAGTGAAAATGTGGATTACAGAAATCACGGATACATTACGTTTAGAGAGAATTAGGTTTATCTCGAATGACAAACTGAAGTAATTTTTTTAAATATGGTCACCTTTTATTGATTTTCTCGAACAATACAA
Organism: Rhinoraja longicauda; assembly: GCF_053455715.1. Taxonomy (NCBI): domain Eukaryota; kingdom Metazoa; phylum Chordata; class Chondrichthyes; order Rajiformes; family Arhynchobatidae; genus Rhinoraja; species Rhinoraja longicauda. The sequence goes on along the minus strand of NC_135963.1, from coordinate 28,002,355 downwards.
TATTTGAACAAAATTCAAAATCACTCATAGGGCTGGGTGAGCGGGCACATGGGTGGTTTGTCGGGTATATTTCTTTTTTCTTCCTCTTTTCCTTCTTTCTCTCTCTTTTTAATTAAATGCCCTTTTGAAAAGTGTTAAAATTGAAGCTGTTCATAAAGCTACAAAATTGTCATGTTTTTTTTTACACAATTCTTCCAATAAAACTTTTTTTTTTTAATTAAATTTTTTTTTAAAAAAAGATTAATTCGGGGGGGGATAAGATGTGATCAAACCAGCAGAACTTTCGTGGCCTTCCTGAAAGTGAGTTAGTGAGATACCGTTTAGAATAATAGGCATTTCTAAGTTTAGGGATTATCAAATTTCAGTTACTTCAGAAAGTACCTGGGACTTTTACTATTGTGCTTTGGTTTTAATTCTACAACTGTACATAATGTTTTAAAAAACATAAATGAGCTGTCTTTATTTTACAGGTATGAAATGCATTTCCTATACTCTGATTCATGTATTCTAAAACATAACAACAAAAGTTCCTACGTAAACATTTACAATATGCAAACCACATTTAATGATGTAAACATCAACTCCTCCTTCCGTATCTTATTCCCCCGCAGATCATTTGTCCTCTACTCATTTTTGTCAACATGCTTACTCCCTTTACATTAATTCACTGTTCTAAGCCTTTCAAACAAGCCCACTAGAGTACATAGGTCACAAGGAGAAAATCCAACTTTTTCAAGCCTCCAAAAGAGCCTCACAGGATCAAAACTGAAAAATATATTAAAATAAATGACTGCCATTTAAGTATTCCTTCTCAGTCATTCTGCAAGTCTTCAGACTACTAATGAAAAACACAAATGACTGTCATTGTGAATTATCTATTGTATTCATATTCACTGGGATCTTCATAATCACACAGCATGGATACAGGCCTTTGTCCATCAAGTTTTATAGCTTAGCTGTCCAATAAGCCTGCATGTGGGTTAAAGGCACAAATATACTTTAGAATATTAAATATTTACTACCAACCTATGGGAAATAAAGCTCAAAGACAAATTTGTGATTTATGTTGTCTTTCTCCAAGACTATAGCCATTGTCCTACACCTGCACTCATTCACTTACTACAGCACACAGTCTAGTTTATTTATTTATTACTTCCTTGATTGCAAAACTTCTTCCAACACATTTACTTTGCCGATCCATTTTCTACCACTTAATCGCTTCAGTGAAAATGTTCTAATCAATCTGCAGTAAATCTCTCCTGAAGGTTTGGGTACATATTAATCACTGATGCTATTTCATCACAGCAATATTATAGCGTATACAATATAGAAAGAGTTCCTTTGACCCACCAAATCCACATTGACCACCAGATGCAAATTTATACTAAATCCATTTTCATTTTCCACACTTTGCCATTACCTCCTCCATATTTAACTCACTTACTTGGGGTAACTTACAAGGTCAATAACCTAGCGACCTACATCTCAGACAACCCGACCATCACACTGTTACAGAAAGAATGAGCAAACTCCACACAGAATAACGTTTTACTTCATGGTTAGGCATATTCCTTATTCTATCATTGCCATTCAATCGAGGGAGTGAACCTGAGCTAAATGAGATATATATAGTATAAGACAATAACTGCAGATGCTGGTACAAATCGAAGGTATTTATTCACAAAATGCTGGAGTAACTCCGCAGGTCAGGCAGCATCTCAGGAGAGAAGGAATGGGTGATGTTTCGGGTCGAGACCCTTCTTCAGACTGATGTCAGGGAGACGGAACAAAGGAAGGATATAGGTGGAGACAGGAAGATAGAAGGAGATCTGGGAAGGGGGAGGGGAAGAGAGGGACAGAGGAACTATCTAAAGTGGGAGAGGTCGATGTTCATACCACTGGGCTGCAAGCTGCCCAGGCGAAATATGAGGTGCTGTTCCTCCAATTTCCGGTGGGCCTCACTATGGCACTGGAGGAGGCCCATGACAGAAAGGTCAGACTGGGAATGGGAGGGGGAGTTGAACTGCTCGGCCACCGGGAGACCAGTTTGGTCAACGCGGACCGAGCGCAGGTGTTGAGCGAAGCGATCGCCGAGCCTGCGCTTGGTTTCGCCGATGTAAATAAGTTGACATCTGGAGCAGCGGATGCAATAGATGAGGTTGGAGGAGGTGCAGGTGAACCTCTGTCTCACCTGGAAAGACTGTTTGGGTCCTTGGATGGAGTTGAGGGGGGAGGTAAAGGGACAGGTGTTGCATCTCGTGCGGTTGTAGGGGAAGTGCCCGGGGATGGGGTGGTTTGGGTAGGAAGGGACGAGTGAACCAGGGAGTTACGGAGGAAACGGTCTCTGCGGAACGCTGAGAGGGGAGGGGATGGGAAGATATGGCCAGTGGTGGGGTCCCATTGTAGGTGACGGAAATGTTGGAGGATGATTTGTTGGATCCGCTGGCTGGTGGGGTGGAAGGTGAGAACGAGGGGGATTCTGTCCTTGTTGCGAGTGGGGGGAGGGGTAACAAGAGCGGAGCTGCGGGATGTAGAAGAGACCCTAGTGAGAGCCTCATCTATAATGGAAGAGGGGAAGCCCCGTTTCCTGAAAAATGTGGACATCTCTGACGCCCTAGTGTGAAACACCTCATCCCGGGCGCAGATGCGGCGTAGACGCCCGGAACAGGGATTGTTCGACGTACCCGACAAAGAGGCAGGCATAGCTAGGGCCCATGCGAGTGCCCATAGCTACGCCTCTGGTTTGGAGGAAGTGGGAGGAGTCAAAGGAGAAGTTGTTAAGGGTAAGAACCAGCTCTGATAGGTGGAGGAGAGTGTCGGTAGATGGGGATTGGCTGGTTCTACGGTCGAGGAAGAAACGGAGGCTTCGAGACCATCCTTGTGGGGGATGGAAGTGTAGAGTGACTGGACATCCATGGTAAAGATGAGGGAGTGGGGGCTTGGGAACCGGAAGTTATCGAGGAGATGGAGAGCGTGTGAGGTGTCTTGGACGTAGGTGGGGAGAGATTTAACCAGGGGGGATAGGATGGAGCTAAATGAGGTGTTCAGGAGGGCATGCCAGCAGTAGCACCAGACATATTTAACTTAAACATGAGGTGCTAAGCAGTTGAAACTACAATTCAGGTGCAAATAGCACTCAATAGATAGTGCAAGGCAATCTCATGGGCAGATCAGGTCACGGCTCTGAAATCTTGCAATATCCAGCTCTTATTGGTAGTGACCAAATAAGTAATTAATAAGAAGACGAAATTCTATGAACATCCTCCCTTCAATGATGGTGAAGCCCAGCATATGAGTGGTGAACACGTCTGAAGTTTTTGTACCATGTACAGTCAAATCTACCTTGGCTTCCTCCTGAGATCCCGTCACCACAGAAGTTAGTCTTCAGCCTATTCAATTCACTCTATGTGACATCAAAAACCGCTGAGATTCAGCAAAGAAAATAGGGCCAGTCATCATCTGTCACTGTAAAGACCTTTGCTCCAGAATTATCCAGTGACTATCCAAGGTGTTTCAGTACAACAGATTCATGGAGGATAAGTATAAAGAGATACTTTATGGTCAGCACAGATTTGGTGGCCAAAGGGGCCTGTTTCCATGCTGTATGATTCTGACACAGGTCCAACTGAACAGGCATTGCACATTTTGGGTCAGTACTAATAGCATTACGTATAAGAAGATAACTGCAGATGCTGGTACAAATCGAAGGTATTTATTCACAAAATGCTGGAGTAACTCAGCAGGTCAGGCAGCATCTCGGGAGAGAAGGAATGGGTGACGTTTCGGGTCGAGACCCTTCTTCAGACTGATGTCAGGGGGGCGGGACAAAGGAAGGGTATAGGTGGAGACAGGAAGATAGAGGGAGATCTGGGAAGGAGGAGGGGACGGGAGGGACAGAGGAACTATCTAAAGTTGGAGAAGTCGATGTTCATACCACTGGGCTGCAAATTGCTCAGGTGAAATATAAGGTGCTGTTCCTCCAATTTCCAGTGGGCCTCACTATGGCACTGGAGGAGGCCCATGACAGAAAGGTCAGACTGGAAATGGGAGGGGGAGTTGAAGTGCTCGGCCACCGGGAGATCAGTTTGGTTAATGCGGACCGAGCGCAGGTGTTCAGCGAAGCGATTGCCGAGCCTGCGCTTGGTTTCGCCGATGTAAATAAGTTGAGATCTAGAGCAGCGGATGCAATAGATGAGGTTGGAGGAGGTGCAGATGAACCTTTGTCTCATCTGGAAAGACTGTTTGGGTCCTTGGATGGAGTTGAGGGGGGAGGTAAAGGGACAGGTGTTGCATCTCGTGCAGTTGCAGGGGAAAGTGCCCGGGGTTGGGGTGGTTTGGGTAGGAAGGGACGGGTGGACCAGGGAGTGACAGAGGGAACGGTCTCTGCGGAACCATGAGAGGGGAGGGGATGGGAAGATATGGCCAGTGGTGGGGTTCCGTTGTAGCTGACGGAAATGTTGGTGGATGATTCGTTGGATCCGCTGGCTGGTGGGGTGGAAGGTGAGAAAGAGGGGGAGTCTGTCCTTGTTGCGAGTGGGGGGAGCGGGAGCAAGAGCGGAGCTGCGGGATGTAGAAGAGACCCTAGTGAGAGCATTACCCTTGAAAACTGGGTTTAAAGTAGAAAGATGTTCAATGATCCAGAAGAGGATGGTTTCAGCTCTTTAGGAGAAATCTTGATATCGTGGAATAGTGCAAAATGGATGACAGTGAGTTTGCTGCCCATTTTGCATGGCACATGACAACACTTCTAACTCTTCTCGTCACCTTTCTCAGATTATGTATTTTTCTCTTAGTTTGGCTTTTAATATCACCTTATCTTCATTCTCAGGATCTCAGCACAGCACATGCACAATGATTAATAAAGTCTGCATATTTCTACTTCTATTTTCATGAACCACTCATAATCTATCCCACCCTTTCTTCATGGATTATATAGCACATAATCCCACAGAAAGGAGAGAATTGGACAAAGAATCTCAAAAATCATAGCCCTATTCATGGTAACTGAACTTAAATATGGTAAATCATCTTCTCAGGGCACCAAAAGCTGCTTTATCCAACCACTTGAGAAGTTGGTATTTTGGACCTGTCAAATCTAAAGTATTGAATTTCTAGAATATTGAATCAAATTAATGTGCAATAAAATTAAAAATCTTTCTTTATTTTGCCTTGTTTTTTGCAGAAACTGCCCACAGTTTATAGAAACACAGTAGAACAGTAAATGGAATTGTATAATTATAGAATGATCAGGAAAGAGATCATTCTAGCCATCAAGCCAGTACCAATACTTTGCAAGAGTAATCTATTCAGTCTGATTCCCCCACCCCCAAGGCTTTATACTTTCTCCCTCAATTCCCTTTGAATTCCAAGATCATTCTTTTCTCATGTCATCCCTAATAGTTGCAACTCTTACACCAATGGGAGCTCTTTATTCACTTTGCCTAAACATTTCATTCGTTTGAACACCTCTGCCAAATAACCTGCGCTGCTCTGAAAACAATCTCAAATTTGCCACTCTATCCACGCAACTCATATCCCCTCAAATCTCTTACATTCTTCCTTTGAAGCAGACCCACATTGGACAGAATGCACCAGTTGTTTGAAACCAATCCTTGCTCGTGTGCTCTGCACCTCCCTTTATAAACCCCAAGATTTGTTTCATTTGTTTAATTTTCAGGATGTAAGCCAGCATTTATTGTCCATTCTCAATTGTCCATCAGAAGATGGTGAGCAGTGAAAGTACTCTCATTACTTAGGAAATTCTACAATATAGATCCAGCAACAATAAAGGAACGGTGATACATTTCCAAGACAATGAAGTGAGCAAATTTAAGCCCAAACTGTTGGTGGTGTTTCTATGTCACTGCTGCCCCTGTACTTTTAGATTACAATATTTTTAAACAGCCTTCTCAGATTAGATTTGCGCATATATACATTCTAGTCTCTGTTCCTGCTGCCCTTTTGCAATTATATATTAAATTGTGTCCCTCCAACCAAAATGTATCAATCGGATATCCTGGTGCTAAATCTCATATCCCACATGTCTGAGCATTCCACCAGCCGATAACCTTGAAGTCTGTCATAATCTTTCTTACTATTTAACATAGATCCAATTTCCTATGAACATTTCCATTCAGCCACTATTCTTTTTCTTGGAAGTTCATACTTTTGTCCAATAATTTATCCTGAATTCAAGAACAGAATTAAATCAGTATAACACCACTTGCCTGTAGATCTCCAGTTAGTTCCATTAGTTAAATTATTTTTAAGTAGTTTTGAATTCTGGCCATCCATATTTCAACATTTTTAACATTTTATGAAATGTTTTCATGTGCAAATTTCTAGGCTTTGGTACCTGTTGGACTTTGAACCTCTTAACAACAGCAATTTTCATTAATATTGCGTGTTTCACAAAAAAATCAAAAATTAACGTTCAATCAAACCATCATCTACACTCATTTTAAGATTATGCTTTATCTTATGTGCCATCTTTCCTTTCTATTCCTCTCTACATCGGGTGGCTGCCTCACCAACAGTCTGTCTGTCCATTCTTTTTTTTGTTACTTTTAATATGTGTTAAAAGTATATTTTAGTGTTCCTTGGTTTGTTTTATGTGGGGGCTGGGGAGAGGGGTTGGAGGAAAAGTTTTTTCAATCTCTTATCTCAACGGAGATGCGATTTTTTTCCGTATTGTATCTCCGTCCGCGCTCCGGCCTAACATCGTGGAGTTGGTGGCCTTTCCTGGAGACTGACCCAGCGCTCCAAGCCGCAGGAGACTGTGGGACTTTAACATCGTGGAGCTTGCAATCCCTTTGCCAGGGATCGAAGCTCCAACCGCAGGGCCTGTGGACTTTAACATCGTGAAGCCCGCGGTGTCTGGTAAGAAGAGGCCGACTCGGGAGCTCCATGCCCCGGAGAGAGTTTCAACCACCCCGACGCAGGCATTTCGATCACCCCGATGGGGGCTTTGATCATCGGCTGCGGGGCTTTGATCGCCCCGACTGCAGATGGTTTGACTGCCCTGACTGCGGGAGAACAAAGAGGAAGTAGATTGAACTTTATTGCCTTCCATCACAGTGAGGAATGTGGAATCCACTGTGATGGATATTTATGTTAACTTTTATGTAGTTGTGTGTCTTGTTGCTTTTCACTTAGTATGGCTGTATGGTAACTCAAATTTCACTGTACCTTAATTGGTACATGTGACAATAAACTGTCTCTGTATAAATTTATCAATAGAGTTTTGCAATTTTGTGATATTGATCATTAAAACGTTTTTTGGTGGTCACACATAATTTAGATATTGAGGAAGTGTGACTGTTTACTGTGCATGAGGAGCACAGAGCTCATGTGTGGCTTTGAGAAACTGAGGAATGCGATCAATCACTTTGGGATACCTGAAATATGGCCTGTTGTTGTCTACTTGAGGAGATGAATTCCATTTGCCCTTGGGTTGAGAATGTCTGAGTTCCTGTGAACAGTAGAGTGCCGCAAAATGTGAGTGTGTGGCCATCACTCCCTGAAATGAACCAAAGGCTTAAGTTAATGATGACAATGACCTTCACTTTCTTCGACAGAGCAGCACAGCTTGCAGAAGATAACATATATCTCCTTAAGCACTGACTTAGAAATCTGTCCTTCAGACACTATGATATATGAGTGAGAAGCAATGCTCCAAGAAGATTCTAAAGGGGATAAAACCACTAAGCCAGAATCCTCTGCTCCTTCAGCATCCTTTGTTAGGGAGAGTTTGCCTTTCCTCCAGGTTCTTGGTATGTTGGATAAAGTACCCATTTTAAAAATTACAAACAGATGGCTTCACCTCTGGAATGTTATGGATGTTCTTAAATTTCTGCAAGATCAAAGCTTGGCACTAATTGATTGTACAGCAAACCTACAAATAATTGTTGATGACATTAAGAACTGAAACGCTCACTGAGGCACTGGCATCTTTTACAAAATCATACTAAGCTCCACCATTGTGTGAGTGGACGTCTGTGGTCCCACTGGAAATGATATTTGCACTACTCCATTGGTGAAATCGACTCTCATTATGAAACACTCCCTGAACAATGAAGTGCCATGGTAACATTTGAGTGGGGAGTGTCACCCATCTTCAAGTTTGGATAACACTCAGTTGTCAAGCATTTGGAAAAGAGTTGAGGCCCTGGCAAACAATGTCCATACAGCAATACCACCAGTAGCACATTGTATAAATGATAGCACCAGTCCTAAAGATCTAAAAAAATGCCTTCCTCAACTCAAACCTATGTGTTATGTGCCATATTAGTCACTGAAACTAGCAGTTAGTTCACTGGTTCAAGCATTGAAAAAGACGGAGTAACAGTTGAAATTGAGGAAGAATAGTGTAGTGAAATCATAGAAGTGACGATGAACTTTGAAATCAAATTCTATACGTTTTATTATATTATCATAAATATCATGGAAGAAAGAGGAATCAAACTTTTTTCTTTCAGGATTTCCTCAACCATCAGATACAAAAGTGCACTTTACATACACCAAAAATATAGACATTTCTTTTGTATAAAGTACTAAGTAAACAAATTAAATTATGGCCCAACAACTATCCAATGGGTAAAGGATCAACAAGCAAGTCAGGTTACTCCAAGCTCTCCTCCACAAGTGATGGCTGATATCAAGACAAGCAGAGAGGAAGCAGAGACTTATAACACATTGAAATGTTGAGAAAATGTGGAGGTTTAGCATGCTGCAACAGTATTCACAGAACAATAAAAAATTACCATGTCAAATGATTTTTTTCTATTTCTGTTCCTTTCTTTCATTTTTGAAGATCTGGGCATTGCTGAGAAGTTTACCATTTATTGTCCATGCCTAACTGCCCTCATGAATATGACAATAAACTTCTCTCTTGAACTGTTTCTGGTAAGGTATTGTTAAGGAAGAATCTCCAGGATTTAGACCTCACAATGAAAGAGTGGTGATACATTTCTAAATCAGAATGGTGTGTGAACACATAGATCGTAATGTTTCAATGTGCCAGTTGCTCTCAACTCTCTTGGTGGTAGAGATCACATGTATAGAAGGTGCTGCTTGAAGCTTAAATGAAATATTTCATTGCCTTTTGCAGATGCAACATTTGTTGTGGTAGTGGTAGGGGTAGTGCAAGAAATGAATATGTAGGATGGATGATAGGGTGTCAAACTGGTGGTTTTATTCTGGAAGGTGCCAAGTTTGAGTGCGACTGGAACTGCACAATACGCAAATGGAGAGCTCTTTATCATAACTCCAGCTCTGATTAAGCTTCAATTATGTATTTTTTTGTTATAAATTTGGCCTTAGGAATTTAGGAATACATTTTACTCAGCACTTATCAACTGTGAGCACCTGTTTACTCCCAGATACAATTTTAAAAGCAGGTCAAATGTTAATGCCTGCTAACCATTAATACCAAACAGAAATTACTACATCATAACACGCAGGCAGTTTGCACATAGGCTACAAATCTCTAAACAAATTAACCTCTCCGGAATGAGTGTGTGATTGCAGGAGAATCCTTAAAAGGTTATTGAACAAAGGCAGATTGGATATTAACCCTTATCAACCTAGCAGTGCCTGAAGCTTGGATGTGGTTTTAGGCAGGAAGTTCAGATTAGGGGAAAAAATGATGTACATTGCAAGTATAAGTTAGATAGGGCATGTGTGTGTGCATGGGAAACAATAAACCATATAAAAAAATAGTAGTAGTAGTTACTCACTCCTAGTATTATTATTTTGCAAAAATCATCTTCTAATATCAACCGTGTCTGCATTGTAACTAGTGGTAAATTTGAACTGACTTACTGTAGTAGTTGAAATTTTTTTAAATCTCTGGAATGCATTCAAATAAAGTATTATGGTTCAATGTAAAATTAAGCATAGGCATGCTCTGCTGGGGTCAAAACCATTTTTCATGCTGCTGCACAAACTAATATTAATTCAACAATGGTGCCAATTATGCACAACAACCAGTCAATCAGTCACATGCTACAAAACTAATTGCCCACTGCAATTCTTCATCCTGGATGTATTTTTCCTTATCTGCTTCTGCAGATACTACAAATTACTTAAATGCTGATTTGCTGAAATGTTTTACATATATATACACTAATTGGTATTTCTGCATGGACAATAATAACCATGGTAAGATAAGGTACATGTTAAGAGGTATTGATTTTGTTCCAATTAAACTGAAGAATTAATAGTCTGAAGAAGGGTCCCGATACAAAACGTCACCCATTCCTTCTTTCTAGAAATGCTGCCTGTCTTGCTCCAGCATTTTGTGTCTATTTTTAATATACACAAGACTCAATTCATTGACCCACTTCAGATAACTGCCTCTATGAAGTGATGAACACTAACTTATTCACAGAACCCAAGAACTGGCCAAACAACAATTGATATTTACCATGGAAATATTAAGTATTACTTTGCTCTAATCAAAAGAGAACAAATCTGCCTTAGAAAATAAATCGCATTTGTTCTACATTACGCAATCCTCCTATACATAGTGGACAACCCAAGTAATCAAGGAGATTAAAAGTCTATATCACTGTCGGCAGATGAAGGACAAGGAAAGGATACAGTAGAAAGCTAGCCAAACAAAATAAATCAAAGAGCAATATTGTGAGATTAATAAGCAGATCTTACAAAAGCAATCTTATGATCACCTTGTTTCTACACTTGTTTGTTTCAACATGGTGTCGGAAACAGGCCCTTCAGGTCAACCTGTCTACACCAACCTGTCTACGCCAAAGATGCCTAATCTTTGCCTGTTCCATTTACCTGCATTTGGTCCCTATCCCTCTAAACCTTTCCTATCCATGTACCTGTCCAAGTGTCTTTTAAATGTTGTTATTGTATTTAACTCAACTACTTCATCTGGCTACTTGTTCCATATACCCACCACCCTCTGTAAAAAAAAAAGCTGCCCCTTAGGTTCCTGTTAAATCTTTCCCATGTCATCTTAAACCTATGGCCTCTACTTCTTGATTTATTCCTCTCATGACTTTATACACCATTGAAAGATCACCCCTCAGCCTCCTGTGTTCCAAGGAATAAAGCCCTAGCCTGCCCAATTTCTTCATATAACTCAGGTTTTCAAGTCCTGACAACATCCTCATAAATCTTCTCTGCACTCTTTCTAACCTAATGACATTTTTCCTATAGCAAGGTGACCAAAAGTAAACACAATGCTCCAAGTGTGGCATCGCCAACATCTTGTGTGATTGCAATATTCCATCCCAACTTCCAATGCCACTTTCATGGAATTATGTATTTGTAGTCTTGGATCCTTCTGCTCTGTAACCCTTTCCAGGGCCCCATCATTTACTGTGAAGATCCTATCGTGATTTGAGGTCCCAAAATGCAAAATCTCACACTTATTTGAATTAAACGACATTATCCAAACCTTGTTACACTTGCCCAGCTGATCAAGATCCCACTATAATTCTTGATAACCATCTTCACTATCTATGATACCTCCTATTTCAGTGTCATCTGAAAAGTTACTAATTATGCTTTGTACATTCTCATCCACATCATTGATATGGATGACAAACAGCAATCTGCCTAGCACCAATCCCTGATACCATTAGTCACGGGCGTCCAGTCCAATATACAACCTTGCATCACGACCCGCTGCTTCCTACCATGAAGCCAATTCTGTGATCTTTTGCTCCGACTGGGTGCCATCTAAATATGAAACATTATTCCTCAGAATAAACCTTATGATTTGTTCAATGGTAAATATACTGTTGCTGTTGAGGAAATATTATTACTACTGCTCGTAAGCACCTCAATTCAAATCATAAATCACGTCATTATGTTTTGGAAGGAGCTTCCCTTCAATTTTTGATTGTTTCCTGGATTATTTATTGGATAGATCTGTTTGACACTCCTCTCTTTCTTTCAAAGTCTTTGATTCCTTGAGTACACTATTCTATTACACAGCAGCAATGATCTTTACCATTTGATATTTGCTTTTTTAATGTACATTATTGGTCATTTAATAAGTTCAAAGTGACTTTTTATTTACATTTATCTTTACATCATTAATCTGGTTCTTAATTAAATCTGGATCCTAAATGCAGTCATTTCTGCTTCCGTTTAAAAAAAATTACATTTGAAGTTTATCCACCTTTCAGTCAAAAGAAAACAACGCTCAGAGTTTCATATCATCCATTGAAATTTAATAGTTTAATTTAGTTTAGTTTAGAGATACAGTGTAGAAGCAGGCCCTTCAGACCACAGAGTTCGCACCGAGCAATACTCACCCATACACTAGTTCTATCCTAGACACTAGGGACAATTTACAGAAGCCAATTAACCTACAAACCTGCACGTCATTGGAATGTGGGAGGAAACCAGAGCACATGGAGAAAACCCAAGCGGTCAATGGTACTTTATTGTCACATGTACCGAGGTACAGTGAATTTTTTTTTGCATACTGTTTAGTACAAGTATTACTATGCATAAGCACATCTTAGGTATGGTACAAGTGTATAGAAATAGTACACTGAGACAGGATACAAGAGTCACCAAGTTTGGTGCCATTTTCATGTCCCAATTGTTGTAAGTGCAGAGTTCTTAACCTGACCATGAAGGCCCATTGTCATGGCGACGTTGCAGGGAGAATGTACAAACTTCCTGCACACTGCACAAGTAGTCAGGATTAATCCTGGTCACTGTAAGGCAGCTTCTCTACCCTTGAGCCACTGTGCTGCCCGAAGTAATATAATATTATTGCAAAACATAATAACTATATGGCTCAAAGACATTAAAATGATTGTTCATTTTTTACCATCACAACTTCAAACAAGGCTTCTTAACTAGCAGCAATCATTGTTCATGTTAGTAACATTCTGTGCTTTAAAACGTAATTGTTGCAAATGAAGGACAAAACTGATATAGAAATGTATTGATTGCACTAATGGTCTATTAGCAAAGTTGACTAGCTCCCAAATGAGTGCTAGCACATTAACAAGGAATCTACAATTTAATATAATGTGGAATATACTGTTGTCTGTTTTTGGGAACACTTAGCTGCAAAATGCTAACTAACTCAAAATACTAACTGATCATCATTCTAGTGTAGTTGAATTGCATATATTTTAGTTTCTTTCAAGATTTTAATATCCTGGCAATATTAATAAGCTATCTTAATGCATTCAGATCAATTTAACCAGGTGCCACGTAAGTTCCATAGCAAATATAGAGATTGTTTAATATGAATCCAATGTCATCCAATCATGTATTTACATCAAAAATCAATTACAAGATATTTTATGCTTTTTATTTATGATTTCTGCATGGGCTTACGTTCATATCATATCATATATATACAGCGCGGAAACAGGCCTTTTCGGCCCACCAAGTCCGCGCCGCCCAGCGATCCCCGCACATTAACACTATCCTACACCCACTAGGGACAATTTTTTACATTTACCCAGTCAATTAACCTACATACCTGTACGTCTTTGGAGTACACTGAAGATTGCTCTTCATCACACTGAAGATTAAGGCAAGGAAGGCCGAACCATTGTATCTGATGTTCATCGTCTTTACTTAACCCTTTTGTTTAAAGGTTTTCATGTACAGAGATACAAGTTGGATGCTTGCACAACAATTTTGGACTGAGTTTCATCTTTAGGAATCTTCAGGAAAGAAAGGTGTCAAATGGAACTAAATTACAAATGGTAGCAGTTGGTAAGCTTGGAGGGTGGGCTGCAGTGAGCAATTGACAGTGTAGGAGCCATTTGTGTTTATTAGCTATTTCAGCATATTATATTATTTTGTATCCTGTTATATTATTTTTTGGACACTTGGGGTTGTCGTGAGATGAATACAAGGCTTACATATATGGACTGGGAGTAGCCAGGAGAGGAGCCAGAATTATGAGTATAATTGAGAATTCACTGATGGAATGCTTCAGATACGAAGGAGCGACGATAAGATATAAGTTCTTACCAAAAATCATATGACGGGAGATATACTCATCTGTTTGTATTACTACTTTAATAAACGACTAACTAAACTGAAACATCATGAAGATTTCTCTGTTGTTTTGCGTCAAGAAATATCGCTCCACTCCTTCGTCATACGGTAAGCTTAAGGACTTTATTGGGAAGGACTAAGTTGCCGCTATATTGTAAGAAGTTATCTCAGCCGGAATGAATAGATCAAGAGCTATCCTCGGTGAGTGAAGATAAAGTAAACCTGTCTTTTAGAGTCATTAAAAGTTATAACTGGCTCTAGGAGTGGGACTGGAGCTTGTGCAGCGACTGACGGAACAAGGATTGTTTTATTGCAAAAGCTTTGAACTCGAAACAGACTGATAAGAGTAACTATCTGCGTTGATCTGACTACGGAGATTGGAAACTTCGAAACCCAGTGTACAGCATTGCTTTATTGGACAAGCTGTTTTTCAGAAGTTGTATTGGAAAATGGAACTGAAAATTTTTGGAAATGCTGATAACAAAGAAGTGACCTTGAGCGTTGCTAGTTATCAATTTTGTTTTGAATTCCTTTAAAGATACGACTTTACATCTACACGTCTTAAAGGGATAGCCAGCAGTATGTCTGTGGTTAAATCTGATGTTCAGTCACAAGGTGGCGACATCGGAAAAGAGCCTAAGGTGGGAAAAAGGATTATCAAACTCACATTCAAAGGCTGTGAATTGCTCTTTGAGAAGCATGAGAAGAAAAAGAAAAGAAGATATAAACAAGCTGGCAGGTTAATGGAAGATACGAAAGAGCTAGTGAAACCAAGTGAAAATGTAGATCAGGTAGGATTCAACTTGATTCAATTTAACCATCTCAATGATGGAATCAATGAAGAATATGAAGCATTGAAACAGTTATCACTACCTGAAGATGAACTTGAAGAGCAAGGTCAATGGATGCACAGAACAAGGAGCGCTTTCCATGAGTTTGCACAAGAAACTGAGGTGTTGTTATTCGAGGCTGGTCATCAAACTATACACCATTGCCAGGAGTGCTTCACTACAAAGTGGTGTAAACTTAGACATCATTAGACCTGAAGAAACTGCTTCAAATGTCTCGAGCTCTAAATTGAGCTTCAAATCTCGTTCTTCATCTTGTGCATCTTCGATGCACTCTGCTCGTATGAAGGCTGGGGCAGATCTGGCCGTTCTTGCAGAACAGGTTTCCTTCATGAAAGACAGGCATGAGATTGAGGCACAGGAATTGGAAATGGAGGAAGAGTGGAAGCGAAAGGAAGAACAGAAGAGAAGGCAATTGGAAATGGAGGAAGATTGGAACAGGAGGAAGGAACAGTTGAGAAGAAAGAAGGAACGATTGAAGCTAGATGCTAAAATGGCAGCAACCAAAATAAGACAGTGTACTTGATGCTATGAAAACAAGAAGCAGCTCGATTGTATCTGATGGGATGAACTCTTATGTGGAAAAAATAACTGCTCAAAGGGAATTATCAGCTAAATTAGAGCCACATGTAGCTGAATACTTGCCTGATCGTGGGCAACCGGTTGTTAGACTGAAACAAACAACTTTGGGACCATTTGCTAAAGCTAGTGATATGACCCATCTAACTCAATACCCTCTTCAAAGACAAAAGGCAAAGTCTCATGAGCAAAAGGGTGTGCAGGGGCATGCTCGCATTACCCCCCCTGGACATTATGATGGCAGCCGAGGTGATATGTATAACCTATTGCAGAGGCAAAATGATATCACTGTTCTTCTGGCTAAACAAAATCTTTCTTCCACTCTACCACCAAGAGACATTCCTGTTTACGATGGTGATCCTTTTCAGTATGAAGTTTTTATCAGGGCATTTGAAAGAGGAGTGGAAAGAAAGACTGATGATAACAGTGACTGCTATCATTTTCTGGAACAATATACAAGGGGTCAAGCAAAAGACTTAGTCCGCAGCTGTCAACACTTACCTTCGGACCGGGGGCTATCTTGAGGCAAGGAAACTGCTTGAAGAGCATTTTAGCAATGAACAAAAGATTGCCACTGCTTATATAGCCAAGGCATTGGTCTGGCTAGCTTTCAGATCAGAAGATGTGAAAGCATTGCAAGCATTCTCACTATTTCGTAGAGGTTGTTGCAATGTAATGAAACATCTCGCCTATGTGAAGGAAATGAATGTTCCCTCCAATATGAAGACTATCCTTAAGAATCTGCCTTATAAGCTCAGAGACAAATGGAGAGATAAGGCATATGAGATACGGGCAAAGAGAAGATATCCAACTGGATTTCCTGACCTGGTAAACTTCATAGAGGAACAAGTGAAGATATTATTAGATCCACTTTTTGGGAATATCGAGGAAGCTAAGCCAGTAGCAACTGTTAAAGGCCCTACCTTGGCTAAGGCAAGAGAAAAGCAGAAAACGACCAGAAGCAGTTTTGCTACGACTGCAGAACCTGTCGAAGCACCAGTGCAAAAAAATCTGATAACAAAGGGAATGAAAGCCGACGTACCTATCGCCAAAGAGCCAAGTTCTTGTTTGTTCTGTAACAAAACTGGCCACACATTGGAGCAGTGTTGGCAGATCAAGTACAAAGAGCATAAAGAGAAGATGATTTTTTTAAAGGAGAAGAGAATCTGTTTTGGATGTTTAAAAATAGGTCACATGAGCAAAGACTGCAAGAGTCGTTTGGCTTGTGTTGTATGTAAAGGAAATCATCCTGAAATACTTCACATGGAACAAAAGGACAAAGAAAAGAAACCAGTACATACAGAACAGAAGGAAAGGCAGGAAAAGCCAAGTGTGAGTGATGCTGTTCTTCCATCTCAACTGTGTGGACATATTGGGGCCGGTGAATACACATTTTTGGATTATGGAAGCTCATCTACCTTCTGTATGGAAAGCTTGATGGGAAGGCTGAACATTTCAGGATCAAGGAGAATTTTTTTCCTACATACCATGAATCAAGTGAAGCCTGTGACCAGTTGTCTTATCTCAGGTTTGGAAATATCTCGTCTGGATAAGTATGATTTTGTTCAATTATCTGATGTGTTTACACATGACCATGCCTATTTCTCAGTTAAACATTCCCAGACAAGAAGACCTGAAGCAATGGCCTTACTTGAAGGATGTCAAGATTTCTGAAATAGACTCTGGCATTAACCTACTCATCGGGACAAATGCTTCAAAGGTATATAAACCTTGGGAGCTGGTCAATAGCCAAGGGGATGGACCATAGGCCGTGAAAACCCTGCTAGGATGGGTCATTTATGGTCCCCTGAGGAAAGACCACGACAGCAGGGATAGAAATGGCTGCCCCACTGCTGGTGTCAATCGAATATCCATTGTGAACCTAGAGGAGATATTGGTCAAACAATATAATCATGACTTTGGTGAAAGATCCAGCAAGGAAAAGGAAGAAATGTCCAGAGAAGAGGTAAAGTTCTTGGACATTATGAATGGTTCAGCAAGGATGATAGATGGACACTATTGTCTAGACTTACCTTTCAAGCGAGAGAATACCAGCATGCCAAATAACCATTGCATAGCAGAGCAACGTATCCAGAGCTTAAAACGCAAGTTTGGCAAGAACGAGAAGTTTTATAATGAATATACATCTTTCCTCATGGAAATGATTGATAATGGTTATGCTGAAAGGGTACCAATGGACCAGCTGAATCAAAGTGATGGAGAACTCTGGTACACCCCTCATCATGGGGTGTATCACTCAAAGAAAGGAACTTTGAGGGTGGTCTTTGACTGTGGGGCAGTTTTTAAGGGTACATCACTTAACTGCCAACTGCTGCAGGGTCCAGACCTAACCAACTCACTCATTGGAGTTCTCAACAGATTCAGACAAGATGGCGGATATCAAAGCAATGTTTTATCAGGTCAAGATACCAGGTAAGCATATTGACTATTTACGATTTTTGTGGTGGCCCGATGGTGATGTGCAGCAAGGTCTTGTTGAATACCAGATGAAGGTACATCTTTTCGGAGCCATGTCGTCACCAAGTTGTGCAAACTTTGCATTGAGAAGGATTGCTGAGGACAACAAGGCACGCTTTCCTGAAGAGGTGACAAACACGGTAAAGAATAACTTCTATGTGGATGATTGTTTAAAATCCATGCCCTCGGAACAGAAAACAGTTCAAATGGTAAAGGACCTGACTGCAATCTGCCAAATGGGAGGATTCATGCTGTCAAAATGGATCAGTAACAGCCGTGCTGTATTGGCATCCGTTCCTCAAGAAAACAGAACCAAAGAGATCAAGGAGTTGGACTTGGACAAAGACAATCTGCCAATGGAGAGAGCACTAGGATTGTGCTGGTGCGTTGAAACAGATGTGTTCAAGTTCAGAATTGCTGCACAGGAATGACCATACACTAGACGTGGCATTCTGTCTGTAGTCGGCTCTATATACAACCCTTTAAAATTTCTGACACCATTTACTCTGCCAGCCAAGCTGATTATGCAGGAACTCTGCAAGGAGAAGCTTGGTTGGGATGAAGATATACCCCAAACCTTTTCTCAGCGACGGTCAGGATGGCTAGCAGATCTCAATAAGATTGCGGAGTTTAAGGTGGACAGGTGTGTGAAGCCTACGAGCTTTGGTCAAATCAGATATGCACAGCTGCACCACTTCTCAGACGCCAATAAAAGTGGCTACGGTACTGTTTCATATCTACGATTGGAAATGATAGCAAAGAGGTGCATATTGCATTTATTATGGGAAAATCCAGAGTGGCACCATTAAAACAGATGACGATAAAACAGATGTTGCATATATACTTGATCCTAACTGTCAGAGTTGACTCAATGCTGCGAAAAGAATTACGGCTTCAACTGGACAAATCCATCTTCTGGACCAATAGCAAAACGGTGCTTAAGTACATCAATAACGAAACCAAACATATTCAAACTTTTGTAGCAACCAGAATCTCCTTCGTAAGCGATGCTACTGATGTATCACAATGGAGATATGTTGGCACATAGGAGAATCCTGCAGATGAAGCATCTAGAGGACTAACAGCAGACCACTTTTTAAGCTGTAAAAGATGGATCAAAGGACCAGAATTTCTCTGTAAATCTGACAGAGAATGCCCAAAACATCACTTAGAATCTGCAATTTCTGCTAATGATCCAGAAATTAAGCAAGACAGTATTATGAATGTCATTGTCAAGGATCCATTGAACCCCACAAATTCTCTGATCATTTATTTTTCATCATGGAGGAAGCTGAAGACTGCCGTAGCTTGGTTTTTAAAGTAAAGACAATGCTCTTGCAGCAGACTCGAAAGAGAAAGGAAATTCAGGCTGCTGTGAGTAACCTTGAAAAGGATCCTGGCAAGTGGAAAGAAAATGTTGAAAAGGAGATGCAAGTCTTTAAAGCAACAAGTCAATGTTTATGTCCAGAAGATCTTTCTCAGTCTGAAAACGCAATCATCTCTTTCAGTCAAAGACAAAGATTCGAGGAAGAACTATCAGCACTAGAAGGTGCCAATACCGTCAAAGGGGGTAGTCATTTGTACAAACTGGATCCAGTGCTGAATAATGAACTTCTGAGAGTAGGCGGTCGCCTAAATAAGCTAGTGATGCCTGAAGAGGCTAAGCATCCTATTATTCTCTCGAAGGACCCTCACATATCAACACTACCGTTACAACATATCCATGAACAGCTCGGTCATAGAGGAAGAAATCATATGCTGTCGTGTCTCTGTAAAAGGTACTGGATTATCAAAGCTAACTTCGCTGCAAGGAAAATCATAACAGACTGTGTTGTATGTAAACATCAGTGGGAAAGAGTTGGGGAACAAAAGATGGCAGATTTGCCTCTGGTGAGAATTCACCCAGATAAACCTCCATTTACAGATGTAGGAGTAGACTACTTCAGTCCCATAGAAGTCAAAAGAGGATGAGGTTTTGTTAAAAGGTATGGTGTAATCTTCACCTGCATGGCAATCTTGAGGTTGCATATTGAGGTACATCTTGAGGTTGCATATACACTTGATCCAGACTCCTGCATCAATGCATTACGAAGATTCATTTGTCAATGAGGTCAAGTTATATCTTTAAGATCAGATAATGGTACAAATTTTGTCGCCGCGGAAAGAGAATTGAGAGAAGCTTTTAATAGCTTAAATCAGGACAAGATCCAGGATGCTAGCAGGATCCCATCATGGTGGTGTTTGGGAACGATTGATCCACATAGTTCATAATGTGCTGCGCTCAGTTCTTAGCCAACAAGTTTTGGACGATGAAGGATTGCAGACTTTGATTTGTGAGGTTGAAGCAGTTTTAAATGATCAACCCATCACCAAGAGTTCTGATGATCCAATGGACCTGGAAGCACTTACACCAATCCATCTTCAGTTGAAAGGCAAGCCTACACTATCACCTGGACTATTTGTGAAGGAAGAATAACACATCAGATGCAGATGGAGGCAGATCTCTTTTGGAAACGAGAATATTTGCCTCTGATCCAGGAACGGCAGCGTTGGTCAAAGGTGAAAAGAAGCTTCGCTACAGGTGACATTGTTCTGGTGGCCGATTTTACTGCTCCACGCAGCTCCTAGCTAATTGGCAGAATATTGGAGACCATACCAGATGCACAAGGTTTTTTTGCGTACCGTTCGACTTCAGACTAAGAGCAACATCTTGGAAAGTCCGATTACGAAGAGATGTCTGCTCCTGGAAGCTGATACCCGAGTTCAGCAAAGACTGGTGGCCTTGAAGATTGAAGAATCACTATAGTAGATTAGATATCAACATATAGTGCATGCTTTTTTGATTATGTATGAAGTTTATATGGCTCCTTTTAATGTTTATTAGTAATTGTTTCATTATATACTTAGAACAATTAGGGGCCAGTGTGTAGGATCATTTGTGTTTATGAGCTATTTTAGGATATTATATTATTTTGAGGGTGCTGCACCAATGCAGGAGTGGTTTGGGCCCAACTGGTCCACTTGGTCTAGTTGGAACTAAAAGCCTTCACAACAATAAAGATTATTAGCAAACAAACAATCATCCAGATGGCTGGTTACTGATCAGAATTTGTTATAATGTAAGATGTAAGATTTATTTGCCAAAAGGAAAAAACACATTAGCAATACATAATAAGAATTTAAGCCAATCTTGTGTGTTGAAATGAGTAGTTTCCTTATCAGGATTTGAGTGGTGGATTGTTGCTTCATTTATTCCTCAAATCTTTTGGTGCTGCCATTTTTCAGAATATTAATATGTTTGGTTCCATTTGGAAGGATACAAAATGTGCAGTAATCCTGAATACAGGTTTAGTAATCTTCTTGAACAATAGCCAAGATTACATTAGAAAGACACACTCTGAATAAAATTCTAGTTAGTTGTGATCGAGATTGATAAAGGCAATATTTTCCTGGTGTTAGTAGCTACTGGCTTCAGCTGACATATTTTAGTGTACTCCTGAAAGTGCAATTCTGAGATATTATAGATAAGAGTGGTTCAAGATCTTCTTGATTTGCGTCTGCTGTTTGGCTAAGTGTGTGCGGGATGAAATTTAGTGGGCAGAAATTTAAATGAGATCTGAGGAGCACGTTTTTGAGCCAGAGGGTGGTGGTTGTATGAAACAAACTGCTGAAGGAGGTAGTTGAGGCAGAAATATTTACTGTGTTTAAAGGAATTGAGAGAGTAGAGGGATTTGGGCCTAATGCAGACAAATGGGTAGAAGCGGATCATGGTCGCCATGGATCAGTTGGGCCGAGAGGCCCATTTCTGTGCTATACAGTTCTATGAATCTATGTCATGACAATTTTGCAGTATTAGCTTTGAAGTACACTTGTACACTCCCTAAATGTGTGGTAATTCACAAAAACAATCAGACTCAAGTTTATGATGACAGAAAAAATGATATTTTCACCTCATCAGTTCCCTATTTACTCTCAATTTGAAGTGAGGGTGGCAAAGAATCTTACAGCAAGTTAATGAACCAAAACTGTAGCACTGACACCTATGTTTTATCATTGGAGCATGTTTGGCTCCTGGCAACTGAAGTTACTGTTGTAAACCAAGAAAATCCTTGGGTTCAAATGGCACAGTTAAGTCTCCAGCCCATTTTGTTTATGTCTCTGTTATTATCATCAGTTCCCATTCACACTTGCCAACCTCAGGCAATTCCAATTGGAAAGCAGCAATTTCCAACAATAACTTAAAAAGCCTCAATCATTATTTGGCAAAAATTGAACTGAAGATCAGAAGATAATTTTTCTGGCAGACATCAAGGCTTTGGAGTAAAATCCATCTGAAATAATGTGTAGATCCTGCTGCAAATTCCACAGTGCAGCTAGATATACTTCTTTCAGATTCTGCTGCAAGTTAAGCATATGCGCTTTCCATTTTTAAGTATCCACCTCCAAATCAGCAACCAGCCCTTTGGGGATTCAAGTAAACTTGGTGATTGCTTTAATATATAGATAGCAGTTTGTCTACTGCCACAATAGATCAACGGGGAATGGGATCTTGCTGGCTCTCCACTATGCACTGCACCACCTGGACAATAAGAATACGCTCATTCTACAGACTCTATACCCATGACTGTGTAGCCAGACACAGTTCCAGTGCCATCTGTAAATTCACTGATGACACCGTTGTTGGACGATTCATGGGAAAGATGAGTCAGAGTATAGGAGGGAGATTGAGAATCTGATTGAATGGTGCCAGAATAACAATCTTGCTCTCGATGTTAGTAAGACCAAGCAACTGATTGTTGACTTGAGAAAGCAAAGCTGAGGATCCACAAACTGGTCTTCATCAATGGACTGGCGGTGAAGAGAGTCAACAACTTCAATTTCCTTGGCATGCATATCTCTGCAGATCTGTCCTGGGCTTAACACTTGATGCAGTCATAAGGAAAGCTCATCAAAGCATCTATTTCCTTAGAAGAGTGTGGAAATTTGGTATGTTGACAAATTCACACTTGAACTTCTAGAGGTGTATGACAGAAAGCATATTGACTGATTGCGTTATGGCCTGGTTCGGCAACTTGAATGCCCAGAATCACAGGAGAGTACAAAGAGTGGCGGATGGATGTTTTAACCCATATTTCACAAGACTGATGGATGTTTTAACCCATATTTTCTTAACTTTCAAGTATTCTCAGTAAATCTTAAACTGACTAATAAGGAGACACAAAGATATGATATTAAACCGTCAATGCTCTTCAGGCTATTTTATGAGTTTTTGTGCTTGTTCATCTCCTACATGCTGAGAGAGTTATAGTTCAGCCATAAATCAATTATTAATACAAGT
The DNA here is from genome assembly GCF_053455715.1 of Rhinoraja longicauda. Classification (NCBI taxonomy): domain Eukaryota; kingdom Metazoa; phylum Chordata; class Chondrichthyes; order Rajiformes; family Arhynchobatidae; genus Rhinoraja; species Rhinoraja longicauda. The sequence goes on along the minus strand of NC_135963.1, from coordinate 27,979,099 downwards.
AATAGGAAGGAAAATAAAAAAGGTGCTGCTGTTAGCTAACTGAAGACAGTGAACTAAAGAGTGTATTGACAGATAATTTAACAAGAAATAAATTAGCATGTGCAATATATCATTCAATTTAGTGGAAAAACTATCACAATTCTAAATCTTATCAAGATTGTTGAGCATCTCATCAAACTACATATTCTGTTAATGTTTGGTACCAATAGTACCATGAATAAAGTAATCTGTTTTAAAATCAAATGTAAAGTTTCTGGTATTGAATAATCTGTTTTTACACAATAAGGAGTACCGAAATGCACAAAAATATTCAACTTAGCAAACTACAGTATGTGCTGATGTTTAGAAATTGGTGCTCACAAGAATCTGGCAGAGGCTGTGGGCAAAATAGCATTGTAGTGGAACTCCATTAATTCACATCTCTCTAAAGCAAACTGCAGGGTCTGCTGCTTTCTTAACTATGAGTGTGAAAGAGAGCTTGTAACTTTACTAGCCTCTTCATAAATGTAGAAATGGCATTGTACACTAGATAACATCATTAACTGCATATCTGATGCCAGGCAAATATCAGATGGTCCAAAATGTGAAACGTTTGGAAGCATGTGGTCAATTTCCCAATCATTACAAATCTTTCTGTAAATGCTCAATAATGTGAAATATAGTTTTCATGTACAAATAATACTATTCAAATGTACAAAGATGCTATGAGGTTGCTATGTCAAAAATCACTTAATGTTTATTTTATTATAGCTATTTCACCCACATATGTCCTTATTGGAGACCCTTGGACTATCTTTGATTGGACTTTACTGGACTTTATCTAGCACTAAACGTTATTTAAGTTATTCCCTTCCTCATGCATCTGTACACTGTGGATAGCTCGATTGTAATCTTGTATTGTCTTTCTGCTGACTAGCACGCAACAGATTTGAAAATATGAACTCTGTTCAAGAATTCTGAAAATAAAAAGGCGATGTCAATAAAAATGACTAAAAATCTCTTCAATGTGATAAACCTGCATTCAGCTTTGATTTGGGATGAAAAATAAATAACTGTCTGTCCACCAACACTAACATCCTGAGAATTTTATTCATCTAATTAATAGAAAACATTAATTGACAAGGTTCCACATAGGAGATTAGTGGGCAAAATTAGAGCACATGGTATTGGAGGTAGGGTACTAACATGGATAGAAAAATGGTTGACAGACAGAAAGCAAAGAGTGAGGATAAATGGGTCACTTTCAGAATGGCAGGCAGTAATTAGTGGGGTACCGCAAGGCTCGGTGCTGGGACCGCAGCTATTTACAATATACATTAATGACTTGGATGAAGGGATTAAAAGTACCATTAGCAAATTTGCAGATGATACAAAGCTGGGTGGTAGTGTGAACTGTGAGGAAGATGCTATGAGGTTGCAGGGTGACTCGGACAGGTTGTGTGAGTGGGCGGATGCATGGCAGATGCAGTTTAATGTGGATAAGTGTGAGGTTATCCACTTTGGTGGTAAGAATAGGAAGGCAGAGTATTATCTGAATGGTGTCAAGTTAGGAAAAGGGGATGTACAACGAGATCTGGGTGTCCTAGTGCATCAGTCACTGAAAGAAAGCATGCAGGTACAACAGGCAGTGAAGAAAGCCAATGGAATGTTGGCCTTCATAACGAGGAGTTGAGTATAGGAGCAAAGAGGTCCTTCTGCAGTTGTACAGGGCCCTGTTGAGACCGCACCTGGAGTACTGTGTACAATTTTGGTCTCCAAATTTGAGGAAGGATATTCTTGCTATTGAGGGCGTGCAGCGTAGGTTTACTAGGTTAATTCCCGGAATGGTGGGACTGTCATATGTTGAAAGACTGGAGCAACTAGGCTTGTATACACTGGAATTTAGAAGGATGAGAGGAGATCTTATCGAAACGTATAAGATTATTAAGGGGTTGGACACGTTAGAGGCAGGAAACATGTTCCCAATGTTGGGGGAGTCCAGAACAAGGGGCCATAGTTTAAGAATAAGGGGTAGGCCATTTAGAACTGAGATGAGGAAAAACCTTTTCAGTCAGAGAGTTGTGAATCTGTGCAATTCTCTGCCTCAGAAGGCAGTGGAGGCCAATTCTCTGAATGTATTCAAGAGAGAGCTAGATAGAGCTCTTTAGGATAGCGGAGTCAGGGGGTATGGGGAGAAGGCAGGAACGGGGTACTGATTGAGAATGATCAGCATTGATCATATTGAATGGCGGTGCTGGCTCGAAGGGCCGAATAGCCTCCTCCTGCACCTATTGTCTATTGTCTATTGTCTAAAAGTCAATCAGTTTCCTGGGAATTAAAAGCACCCCGATGCAGACATCAATGAGGAACAAAATTAAGAACATTCCCTAGAAATTGGATTTGCTGTTTTATAAGAACCACCACGATGATTTTCTGACAAAAAAAGTTCACAAAACCCATTTATTCTGTGAGGCTTCCACCACCTGTGAAATCCTACGTAGTGCATCTTGTGATGGTACTTTTTGCCTGCGCACTGAGAAGGAATTTATTACACACATGCTCACATGAAATATTGTTAGTTTAAAATGGGTTCTGTTCTTCCATTTTAATAAAAGTCTTGGCCACTCACAGAGTTTCACAGTCTGGAAAATTCACTCTACTGGTATTGATGAAAATGTCGTATAGACAGAGTATAACATGCTGCTAGATAACACATGTTTGGCTTTTCCAACTTTACAAATTGGAATAAAGATGCAGAATATCAATATGGATTTGTTCCATGTGAATCACATCTCACTAGATATTGGACCAGACAATCACATCACATTTCACGTTTATACCAATGACCTGCGGTGCGTGTATGATTTGCTTCTAATCATCTCAGTTCTTGTGCAATGCACATTGAAGAAATAGTACCTGTCATTGAAAGATGCAATGAAAGACATTGCTCTCCTTTTGTTCTGGATTTTCAGGCACAAGCATACAAACTGGGTGCAAAAGCATAACAAGTTGCTCGATTAAGGTGTTAGTTGATCTGATTGTCACCTCCCTTCTGCATTCCCTTCTATCAGCAGTAACAATTCATTCAACCCTTGTTTGTTAACTTTGTTAAAAACATCTAACCATTCTCCTTCCACAGCTCGTTGCTCAATAATATTCTAAAGAATCATAATGATTTCCATTCATTATACCTCTCGATGAAATTCACCTCCATCACCATGACCACAGTCTATGTCATACCCCAGGCCATCATTCATCCAGCACTGGAGGAGCTGCACGCCGTGGTCAACAAAAACAGATAGCGTATCCCGACTCCTTTCCCACCATAGCTGGAGATTTCAACAAAGCCAACCTGAAGAAATCACTCCCTAACTACCACCAGCATGTGTCCTGCAGCACCAGAGGATCTAATACCTTCAACCATTGCAATACCGCCATCAGAGATGCCCATCACCCCATCCCTTAACCTCTCTTTGGGAATATGACTTCATAAGGAAATGTGTGGAGGAGTGTATTCTGATGAAAACCATCCAAACGTTCTCCAACCAGAAGCCTTGGATGAACCCGAAGGTCCGCGTTCTTCTTAGAACCAGATTTCAGCCATTCATGTTTGGCGACGCCGATTCATATGAGGTCCAGATGCGACCTTTGATAAAGCTATCAAAAAAGGCTAAAAGGGACTTTAGCTCTCAACAGGAGGATGAGATGGACGTTCAGGAGCCGTGGCAGGGCTTGAACACAATCACGTCCAACAAAGCAAAACCAGGGGGCACCTCAAGCAACAGCGAAGCATCACTCCCAGATGAGCTCAATGTGTTCTATGCATTGACAGGGAGAGCACTGTGTGGAACCTGCCCTTGGCATCAACACCTCTCCTGTGCCAGCTATCCATACCCTTCAATTGTGTATTCTTTCAAAAATGTATCTACTTCCTTTTCATATACCTGTACCTCCATTGATCTTTTCTCTTTAACTTTCCAGAATCGACAATTCCTGAGATTCGCCACCCTCTGCTAGAATAGAAAATCCAAATACCAAAGTTTTAAGTGACCTCTACATCCTTTGGAAAATTTATTTTGTGATGGTAAATTTCTTTGATACTGCCTCCAATGTCGGTGCATCCTTAAATACAGTGATCATGTATGGTTTCACCAATGGTTTGTAGAATTGTTACAATACTTTCCTCTTACTGAACTCAAGGCTGGCTGCAACAAAGGTCAATATGTCCTTACCTCCATACCATTATATAAATAGTAAAACATTGAGGGTCAAGAACTGATCCTGGGACCCTTCACTAATTGCATCTTGTTCTTGCTAAGCTGTAAAGGCTCATCTACTCCAAATCCTGCCTTCTCTGCAACAAAAGCCTTCAGACCATGATAACACACCTGCCAATGCCATGTGCCATTTTGCAAATAAGGCATGTAATGAAACCAAAGTCAAGATGTCCATTATTTTGACTTTATCCACAAAAATATTGTACTAAAGCTCTCTGCATCAAATTTCATTTGACATTTATCCATCCCATGAACACGCCTGACAGCAGTTCTTGTTACATTTAATCACACTCCCTTTACGTGTCGCTTTTAAATGTACAGTCTAATATCATAAATACCCAGATTAGTTACAAAATGTTTTAATAATTTTAAGAAACATAGATTATTATAATTAAGTTCATTTAGAAAAATGAAAATTATTATTTTTAAACTGCCAGGACCAAATCATAGCATAAGGTCCTGCAACAGTGGAGACAGCAATTGATAGGCAGATGGTGGACATGGTGAGGATCTCTCATCTCTTTTCATCTCTGGTATTTGTCCACCATCTGCCTGTCAAAAACTCCTCTCACCTGTTTCAACCTGTTAACAACAGGGCTTTTTCCTGCCCCATCTCTCATCCAACTCTCTCCACCTCTCCATAATCAGTCCAAAGAAGGGTCCTGATCCAAAACATCATCTATCCATGCTCTCCAAAGATGCTGACCCACTGAGTTACTCTAGCACTTTATGAAAATTACTATGGAATCTGATGTCACTAAACTCTTCAAGTAATATGCCTCATATTATTTACCAACTGTGCAAATAAATCCTTTTTTTCCCCCTACGTTTCTGAAGTTCTTTTGTCAATTATATTTAACATCCAAACTCCACAACGTTAATATAACAAAATCCCAATATTAATTTCTGAGGTTCCTCTACATACTAAGAAAAATACCCATTCACCACTGCTCTCCATCTTTGTACCCTTGGTTATTTTACTATCATCCTTTACCAAATGGCTTTTGACATTTCAAATTTCTGATTAATAACAACAACTGGGCTGCCTTCATCAACTTTATGATGTCACCCCATTTAGTAGCATTTATTTTCCCTCTCTAAACCCTCCACTCCCTTCTATCTACCACAATATTAATTTCATCCACTTTCAATAGATAGATGCCTTCACCCATCTGACCCCTGTGCTCATTATGAGATTTCACTATTTTTTGTTTCTAACCAATCTCTTCACATTGAATGGATGGATTCTTTGGTTGGATTTGCTCAAGTGCTGTGGATGATAAATTGGACACAGATGGAAAGCAGGTTCAAATAAATGTTTGCAAATGAGGAGCAAACAAGGGGAGCGGAAGAGGATGCAGCTATAAAAGGAGGTGAACTATACTTAGCTGGATTGAATGCATTCATGACTGTGATGTTTAAGTATGGTGAAGTAGTTGATATCTTGTCCTTGCCCTTCCATCGACAGTTAGTTCTTCAATAATCTATCAATGGTTTATTGAATTCTAACTCTTAGTTCTTGCTCCTCACATTGTGCACAAAGGAACTTGCTATTCAATAAACATATTTGCCAGAGACCAAAAAAAGATTCATTGGAAAAAATATTTATGAGGGGAAAAAAGAGAAACTAGCCCAAGACATCCAAGTACTATGTCACTTCTATTGTACTTCTTCTTACCTGGTGCAACCCTTGTGATATGCAATGTCAGCTGAATTGCTTTTTGCCTGAATCTTCTCAATTTTAGAGTCTCAGCCTGCTCTACTTGCTCAAAACTCATTTGTGTAACATGTGGGGTCATGACTGAAATATAAGGGGCAGGGGCCTGGGGAATGTTGGTGAACAGTGAAACCTTGGAATATAAGTATATGTTTTGCTAAAAGTAGCTAAATAAATGCTGGCATTTTTCTTGCGAGGCTTCCCCAAAGAAACTGATCAGAGGATGATGGCAAGATAATGTAAGTTTTTTTATATAACTCTTCCTTGGTCTTGTTGTTCGTCCTTCGGGTTCGAAGATGACCATGACTTCACTTTCAGTTGGAGGATTGGTGACTGTGGGTCCGGAAGTGACTGGTGAGGCCAATCCGGGCCCGGAAGGCACGCCCACACGTAGGACACAAGTGGATGGCTGCTGCAGTGGAAGTGGAGGTAGCCCGGGCGTCTGTTCTCTGCTGCACGGGCTCCTGTGGTGAGCTTGCTACGCCAGGTTGGACGGTCCAGAGCAAGAGACTCCCAAGTGCTGAGGTTGATGTCCAAGTCTTTGAGGGACACTTTGAGGCAGTCCTTAGTCCTTGGTCTTAGTGCAGTAGGGGTGGCAGTTAGGGCACTGATATACCTCCTGCAAGATGTGGGAAGTGGGCGGATACATGGCAGATGCAGTTTAATGTAGATAAGTGTGAGGTTATTCACTTTGGAAGTAAGAATAGAAAGGCAGATTATTATCTGAATGGTGTGAAGTTAGGAGGAGGGGGAGTTCAACGAGATCTGGGTGTCCTAGTGCATCAGTCAATGAAAGGAAGCATGCAGGTACAGCAGGCAGTGAAGAAAGCCAATGGAATGTTGGCCTTCGTAACGAGAGGAGTTGAGTATAGGAACAAAGAGGTCCTTCTACAGTTGTACCGGGCCCTGGTGAGACCGCACCTGGAGTACTGTGTGCAGTTTTGGTCTCCAAATTTGAGGAAGGATATTCTTGCTATGGAGGGCGTGCAGCGTAGGTTCACCAGGTTAATTCCCGGAATGGCGGGACTGTCGTATGTTGAAAGGCTGGAGCGATTGGGCTTGTATACACTGGAATTTAGAAGGATGAGGGGGGATCTTATTGAAACATATAAGATAATTAGGGGATTGGACACATTAGAGGCAGGAAACATGTTCCCAATGTTGGGGGAGTCCAGAACAAGGGGCCACAGTTTAAGAATAAGGGGTAGGCCATTTAGAACGGAGATGAGGAAGAACTTTTTCATTCAGAGAGTGGTGAAGGTGTGGAATTCTCTGCCTCAGAAGGCAGTGGAGGCCAGTTCGTTGGATGCTTTCAAGAGAGAGCTGGATAGAGCTCTTAAGGATAGCGGAGTGAGGGGGTATGGGGAGAAGGCAGGAACGGGGTACTGATTGAGAGTGATCAGCCATGATCGCATTGAATGGCGGTGCTGGCTCGAAGGGCTGAATGGCCTACTCCTGCACCTATTGTCTATTGTCTATAAGTCCAGGAAAGTCCCAGTGACTCGGAGATCTACACCTGTGGGAAGTACGTCAGCAGCAACTCCGGAATGATTGTGTGAGGGAATTAGAGCTGTAACTGGATGACCTCAGGATCATCTGGGAGACTAAAGGCTTTGTTGATAGGTGTTGTAAAGAGGTGGTCACACTCCAGGTGCAGGACATAAAGAAGATGGGTAACCAGCAGGAAAGGGATGTATAACCTCCCTGATGCCAATATCCAGGATGTCTCAGAGTGGCTAGACAACAAGAACACCTACATCAGCCTCCTATTTATCAACTTTAGCTCCGCTTTCTAAATTATAATGCCATCCAAACTCATCTTCAAATTCCTGGACCTTGAAGTCAGCACGACCCTCTGCACTGGATTCTCGACTTTCTGATCATCCGACTACAATCAGTGAGGTATAAGTGACACACATCCTCCACGATAATTATCAACACCAATGCCCGCAAAGATGCATTCACAGTCCCTTACTATACTCCCTCTACACACATGACTGTGTAGCCAAATTCAGCGCTAACTCTACTAGTTTGCAGATGACATCACTGTGGTGGGCTGGATCATGAGCAATGATGATACGGAGTTCAGGAAAAGATACAGAACTTAGTAACATGGTGTCAGGACAATAACCTCTCCCTCCATGTCAGCAAGATTAAAGAGCTAGATATCAACCTCAGAAAGCATGGTGGAGTACATGATCAAATCAGCATCAAGGGTGTCGAAGTGAAAATGGTTGAGAGCTTCAAGTTCTTTGGCGTTAATATTACCAACGATCTGTCATGGACTAACCACATTGGTGTGACAGCCAAAATGGCACACCAATGCCCCAAAGGAAGACACAAAAAGCTGGAGTAAATCAGCAGGACAGGCAGCATCTCTGGATAGAAGAAATGGGTGACGTTTTAGGTCGAGACTCTTCTTCAGACGGAGAGTCAGGGGAGAGGGAAACGAGAAATATGGTAGGGTAAGGTGTGAAAACAAGAGATCAAAGGGGATGAAGGTCAGGAAAATATGGAATAGATCAGTTAGCTAGGGAAAGGTAACAACGAGGCATACAAAGTAAAGTTTAATCAGAAGGACAGTCAAACTAGTCAGAGAACTAGGATGGGAGAGGGATGGAGAGAGAGGGAAAGCAAGTGCTACTTAAAGTAAGGAAGTCAATATTCAATATTCCCGCCTCCAGACTGGGCTCCACCAACTCTCCGCAATGTAGCCATGCTCCTAACTGCCCTCAGACCAGAGGCCCCACCGCAGAATCGTGCCACGTGGCCAACCTCCATGAGGCCAAAACCTGCAACGCCAACTGCCGCTGGAAGATGCAGCACCAATGCTCACTGACCACTCACAGGCCGGGCCGACTGACACCAATCTTCACCGCATCCTCGGCCACTCACAGGCCAGGCCCACTGACACAAATGTCACTGCCGACCCTCAAAGCCTCCTCCGCTGCTCCCAAGCTGGGGCCACTGATTTTGCAGGTCCATACCTATGGGCCGGTATCACTGCTTCCGCCGATTCTCATCTTCCCCCCACCCACCCCACCCTCCCTGACCACAAGCAGGCCAGGGTCATCGACGCAACTGGGATCCAAGCGCAATTCCAGGCCGCTGCAATTTTGTGAATTATATTCCCCTTTGCTGTATCTATTGTACTTGGGTTCACTTGATTGTATTTATTTAACATATATTTGATCTATATGGGTAGCATGCAAAACAAAGCTTTTCAGTGTACCTTGATAAACATGACAACAATAAAGCTAAATCTAAATACATTTGCCTCAACAGAAATTAATATACTGAGTGTATGGACAAAATAGTATCAAATTTTCAATTTCTACCCATTTAACAAACAAAATTGACTTAAATGGTACAGGTTTATATCATATTACCCATAGTATCTAAACAGCTACTGTCTTTATAACAAAAGCTCTTCTCCTCCAGGGAAAAACCTTAAGGGAGAATAAAATCAATCATTCTGAAACTGAAGGTTTAAATAGGCAGCCATAAAAACATTAAGCCATCTCCAATTTCACCGTCACTTGATGATATGCAAAACTTAACAGGCCTTTAACTTAATGTCAGAGAAAATTCCAAACTCCGGCAGCTTTTGTATAATGCAGAAAATTTTAAACAGCATTTGTACTCACCAGGGTTTGTTATGGTCAGAAGGTCAAGGCGCCGTTGTTGCTAAAAAAAACAAAGATTTTGTTAGAATATATTTACCACGTGGTGTGGTTTTGCTCATAATCCAATCTTTAAAAGCATTGTCCCTATCTTAACATATTGACAATGTTTTAAAAAGTAAACATCAGGCTCAGTGACAAAGCTATACAGATTTGGAATAAAAGGTGTCACAAAACTGTGAGCGACAAATCACATTATTTGTAATTTCCCATATAAAAGGATCCTGACAATTTCTCTTCCACGTGGGTATTTAACAAATGGTATTACTGTTTCATTTATAAAAGAAAACGGCACAATTGTCAAGTAAGTCTGATATCTGTCCCAACAGGTGCAAATAGCCAGCCTCAATTTATTTAGGCTCCTTTTTAACAATGAGCGCTAACAGTGACACATTTGCTCACACAATTTGGAGTTAACTTATGTGATTAATTTACAATATTAACCTTCCAGATAATGATATCAGATTGCAGTAGCAAAATAAATACCTTAAAATCAAGGGCAAATGGATTTACACATAATTAAATTCAACATTTTGTTATTAAGTAAAAATGGGCAGCAATAAAAATGCAGAAAGGGACCGAGTTGTACAGTATACTTTTATGAAAACTTCTAAATTAATTAAAATAATGAGAATCAGTCATTAATAGACCATAAATGATTGCCAAGCCACCAGGGAAAAATGCAATTTACCTCAAAAGTAGTTCTGAACATTTGCTCAGAATGTTTTAAGCACAACACAAATAGTTTCTACAAATTGGTTTTTGCATCTCAATTTTGTGAACAAAATGAGAATTTCTCACAGTTCATGTAGCTAGGGTTTAAAATGACACCTGTTCTATTTTCAAAGTACAATATATTGCAAAGATATTTCACCCTAATGAAACAAAACTTGCTGTCCCTGAATCAGATGTCAAAGCATTTATTTTGATTTCAAGGCACTGTGTTAAAAATGTTAATAGTACAGCTTTTGTCAGACTGATATGTAATTTCTTGCTGCAGTCATGCATGAAAATAGTGGAATTGAAAATATTGAAAGGAAGTATAACTATTATGTACTTTGAGATACAGATTGAGGTACCTTGGTTGTCTGTGATTCAAAGAGATCATTTTTGTTCCAAGTAAAAATATTCTTAAACACAAAAATAAACTACCCTCGCTCTTCTAATTATCCTGGATCGCATACATCACAAGATGTAACATGTTCTAAAAGTACTTTTTTTTATATGTGACAACAGAGACTATGCTCCTGCAATTCCAAGGAGTGCAATCGTGACTGATGGCATGTTTTCTAATGCCACTGGACTATATTTTTGCAATACCAGTGTAATAATCCTAAATCTGCCAGATTTCCTGGTTGCTAACCATTTTAACTCCTTCCCATGCTGACATGGACCTCCTCCATTGCTAGAGTGAGGCCACATGCATTCCATTTGAGTAGGTTACAACCCATTGATATGAACACTGAATACTCCCATTTTAGGTAAGAATTCCCCCCTACCCCTTTTCCCCCTTTCTCCCCTTTCTTTCCTGTGCCTCACCCTGGTGCCCACTATCATCCACTATCAATTTCACCTACTATCCCGCTCCCCTTCCCATTGTCCCCTTCCACCTATATGCCTCCCTTTGGCTTTACATTTCATTCCTCTCCTCTCCATATCTGACCCTTCTGTCTCATTTTCATCTCTAGTTTTTGTCCACCCATCTGCCAATCAACCACTCACCTGTATCCATCTATCATTTGCCAGGCTTTGTCCTGCCCCCATCTCGTTTTCAGCTTTCTCACCAATACTACAATCAGTCTGAAGAAGGATCCTGACCTAAGATGTCACTTATCAATGTTCTCCAGAGAAACTGCCTGGCTCGCTGAGTCACTCTAGCACTTAGTGGGGTTTTTTTTGGTAAACCAGTATCTGCAGTTCCTTGTGTCAATTATTTTATGTGTATGGGACTGGCAAACTCTTGCAGAACTCTATAGTGAGTTCATTGTAGGTGTATGCAAGCCTCATATTATCAGTAACACCATGGTTCAGGGTCATCACTCTGGCTGCTTCACCTAAGCTCGACAATAGGTGCTTAAACTAAACAGCATTCATGTCCTCATACTGCTTACAGTTGTTAACCCAACAATGCCAAAATCAAATATACATATCCACTCTTAACAACATAACAAGAGTCAGAAACATTACTTAGTCACATTAATTCCAGCAGATCGTGACATGCTATCTGGAGATGGATATTTTTCATTATTTAGCCAGCAGATCATCATTTGATCATCCAACCTATCCAAACCACCTATCAATTTCCTTTTTGGGGCTTTTCCACTGACAGCCCCCCAAAAAATTGGTTATTGCACCACCTCAGGAAAGAAGTACCAGGTCAAGGACCTTTCAACAGGGGGTGGGGTGGGGGGTTAGTTGGGTAGGAGAAAGGATGAACTGGACAAAGAGAATATTGTTGATAGGGAGAGCCTATTTGCCATGAGGTTAAGGAGGTCATCCATTCAATGAGTTTTGGGGGCCAGTTAGAAAGAAAAAATCAACAAAAGTCATGGGATTAAAGAATGAGAGCACATTATAGATGCTGATTGAAGATCTGTCAGAAGTAGAAACTCAGCACAAGCTCTTTTACAGGCTTAAATGCACCTACTTCATTATTTACTCATTCTGTGAATTTGTTCTTGCCCTGTCGTTCAAATTGCATAATTGTGGAATAAAGATATAATTCAGAAATTATGTTCAAATTGCTAAAAACATATTGCATCGTAAACCTCACTTATGTTAGGCAATAAATTCACCTCAGGTCAATCATTGCATCACAATTTTGTTTTTAATTATTATAAAGGTGTAAAGCTAAATCAAAAGATCTGCAACCTTCCCTGAGGATTTATGGATTGGAAATAAATTGCTGTTCATTGTTTTAAGATGCTTTTAGCATTTTTTTTTAATTTGCACTTTGGGTATGTAGGTTTTGTTTTAAATCAACACTCTCACAAATGCTGTATTATTGTTTGGTTGCATGTTAATTAAGTTTATATAAAATGTGGCCAATTTTTGTGTGGCAGTAAGAAGGCATTTGCTCTGTTAGTTCAATGATATCAGTGTTTTTTTTAATCAATTTTGATGATTGAACTCAATCTGAAAATAACCAGTAATCTGTCAGTAGTAGTGGCTTTTCTTATGGTGATATCATTAATTGTATAACTTGCAATATAGTTAGAATACTTGGTACAGCGGCAATTTCGATTCTTTCATCGAGTCGTCTCCTTTAGTCACCACTTCACGAAAGGAGTAGAATTATTTAGCAGGCAGATCAACATTTGATCATCCAACCTATCTATCCAAACCACCTATTAATTTTCTTTTTGGGGCTTTTTCACTGACAGCCCAAAAGAAAACTAGGTTATTGTACCACTTCAGGAAAGAAATACCAGGTCAAGGACCTTTCAACATCACTGGGAAAGAGAGGAAAAAGTTTTAATTTGTGCAGATGGGGGTGGGGGGGGGGGGGAGGGGAGGGGTGCTAGTTGGGTAGGAGAAAGGATGAACTGGACAAAGAGAATATTGTTGATAGGGCGAGACTATTTGCCATGAGGTTAAGGAGGTCATCCAGTCAATGAGTTTTTGGAGCCAGTTAGAAAGAAAAAATCAACAAAAGTCATGGGATTAAAGAATGAGAGCACATTATAGATGCTGATTGACATTCTTTCTTGACATTAACAACAACAGAGTGATCTTCACGAAGTTTCAGTTTAATTAGTCGTTTATTGAAGTAGTATTACAAACAGATAGTATTTCTCCCATCATAGACTTGGTAAGAATTGTATCTAGCCAAACTCCCCTCGTGTCTGAAGCATTACATCAGTGCATTCCCAATTATACTCCTAATTCTGGCTCCTCCCAGTCCATATATGCCCATATGCCCATATATGTATTCATCTCACGACAACCCCCAAGTGTCCAAAAATAATACAGCAAGATACAAAATGATATAATATGCTAAGACAGCTACCAAACACAAATTGCTCCAACACGGTATCTAGTAACCAGGTAAATTTGGCAAGTAAGGGAGAAAGGTGACAGAGCACTATATACAGAACATGACAACCGTATTGAACTAAACATAATGACATTAATATGACTGAAGATTCATGTTAATCTTTTTTTCTGCCCTATTGAACGATCCAACTGTCAACATCACCAATCCTTCCTTTTGCTTTCAAAATTTATGTCACGATCGTAACATATCACTTCACAGCACCTCACTATGTTTGCACTTGTATATGTAATACCTAGTTAGATGGTAGATGGCAGTATGCATACAGCAGTTCAGATACATTACAGGCTTCCCAAGGCATGAGGGCAATTGATTCCCTCCACAATGCCCAAGGGCTCTGCACAAGAATACAGAACTAGATCAATGGCGGTGGCACAGCAGTAGAGTTGCTGCCTTACAGGGCTGCAAGGCAGTGACCAAAATTCCTCATTCAAAGTTCTGATCTCACCTTAATTCTGTTGCCGATCATCTCAAAAATGAAATTACATAAGATATGGGAACACAAAGGATGACTGACAGGAGCTAGGATTAAATTTTTCTGATAGGACTAATTCCTCAGAAAGTTCTGTTTGCAACAGCTGAAGTACACTTCAAGTTCAATATTAATTTTGTAATTATAATGTTAAAAAATGTTATTCAAATAAGTTTAAAGACCATCAAATAAGAAATGTATCAGAATATCTTTTGAAATATACAATGTGACTGGACTTATTTACTATAAGACTACCATAAAATCTATTCAGCCAGTCAGTATTAATATCAGGATATATCTACACAGAGCCAAGACTTATGATGCTTCAAATTATTATTGGAAAGAAATACTCTGCTTAAGTGATTGAAATGGAATTGAGGGATAATAATTTTTTGAAGAAGCAGAGGCTTCTGGTTTTCTTCCACCCTCAATATTTTTGATTAAAAAATGAATTAGCCTCTATACTTTAGCCAGTCTAACATCACCATCGATTCTTCTGCAGTATGGTTTGGGATTTTCTTGTCTTCAGTTTGCTTGTCAGTTTTGTATTCAGTACAACTGCTACAGTAAGTTGAACTACATCAAGGAAGACTGAATTTGTACACATTGCATGCATTGCCATATGGAGAATTTCACAAACATTTTCAGCAATCTGCTGCATGTAGCTTTGTTATTATTCATTATCATGTATCATCACAGGCTCATCACTTCCTCCCATGCAGTCCACCCTCACAGCGTGTTCCATCAGAAAGGCTGGAAGTATTGTCAAGGATGCCCGACAGCTTTTGCCTACTTTTCTCTTTTTTAACTTCTGGGAAAAGATGCAGAAGCTGGAAGGCACATAAACCAAACTTTGGAACAGCTTTTTCCCCACAGCTCTCTAACAGCCGAACAGATCACATATTTCACACCCCCTTCCCAGAGCTACTGCCACGAATACTTGCTCTTTACTTCATTATTGTACTTTAATATTCTTTTGCACTACTTGGCTTTTGCACTATACACTTGCACCATTCTTCTGTTTAGTCCTCATCATTGCATGTATTGTTGTATATATACTGTATGTAAACTCTTAACTCTATCAGTTTCATGTGAACAAGAAATTTTACTGCATCCTGGTGTTTATGACAATAAACTAAGTTGAATCTATAACTGTACGTTACATAAAGTAAAGTCTCTGATAACAAAATTGATATAAATCTGGCCTATCAGAGAATTTTGTGAAAAATAAACATATGATGACAGTTCAAATGCATGACAATAGAAAATAGACAATAGACAATAGGTGCTATCGGCCCTTCGAGCCAGCACCGCCATTCAATGTGAACATGGCTGATCATTCACAATCAGTACCCCGTTCCTGCCTTCTCCCCATACCCCCTGACTCCGGTATCATTAAGAGCTCTATCTAATTCTCTCTTGAAAGCATCCGGAGAATTGGCCTCCACTGCCTTCTGAGGCAGAGAATTTCACAGATTTACAACTCTCTGAGGGAAAAAGTTTTTCCTCATCTCCGTTCTAAATGGCCTACCCCTTATTCTTAAACTGTGGCCCCTTGTTCTGGACTCTCCCAACATTGGGAACATGTTTCCTGCCTCTAGCGTGTCCAATCCCTTAATAATCTTATATGTTTTAATAAGATCCCCTCTCATCCTTCTGAATTCCAGTGTATACAAGCCCAGTCGCTCCAGTCTTTTAACATATGACAGTTCCGCTATTCCGGGAATTAACCTAGTGAACCTATGCTGCACTCCCTCAATAGCAAGAATGTCCTTCCTCAAATTTGGAGACCAAAACTGCACACAGTACTCCAGGTGCGGTCTCACTAGGGCCCTGTATAACTGCAGAAGGACCTCTTTGCTCCAATACTCAATGCCTCTTGTCATGAAGGCCAACATGCCAATAGCTTTCTTCACTACCTGCTGTACCTGCATGCTTACTTTCAGTGACTGATGAACAAGGACACCCAGATCTCTTTGTACTTCCCCATTTCCTAACTTGACACCATTCAGATAATAATCTGCCTTCCTGTTCTTACCACCAAAGTGGATAACCACACACTTATCCACATTAAACTGCATCTGCCATGCATCTGCCCACTCACACAACCTGTCCAAGTCACCCTGCATCCTCATAGCATCCTCCTCACAGTTCACACTGCCACCCAGCTTTGTGTCATCTGCAAATTTGCTAATGTTACTTTTAATCCCTCCATCTAAGTCATTAATGTATACTGTAAATAGCTGTGTTCCCAGCATCGAGCCTTGCGGTATCCCACTGGTCACTGCCTGCCATTCTGAAAGGGACCCGTTAATCCCTACTCTTTGTTTCCTGTCTGCCAACCAATTTTCTATCCATGTCAGTACCCTACCCCCAATACCATGAGCTCTAATTTTGCCCACTAATCTGCTATGTGGGACCTTATCAAAGGCTTTCTGAAAGTCCAGGTATACTACATCCACTGGCTCTCCCTTGTCCATATTCCGAGTTACATCCTCAAAAAATTCCAGAAGATTAGTTAAGCATGGTTTCCCCTTTGTAAATCCATGCTGACTCGGAATGATCCTGTTACTGCTATCCAAATGTTCCGCAATTTCTTCTTTTATAATTGACTCCAGCATTTTCCCCACCACTGATGTCAGATTAACTGGTCTATAATTTCCATTTTTCTCTCCCCCTCCTTTCTTACAAAGTGGGATAAATTAGCTACCCTCCAATCCATGGGAACTGATCCTGAATCTAAAGAACATTGGAAAATGATCACCAATGTGTCCACGATTTCTAGAGCCACTTCCTTAAGTACCCTGGGATGCAGACCATCAGGCCCTGGGGATTTATCAGCCTTCAGTCCCATCAGTCTACACACCATTTCCTGCCAAATGTGAATTTCCTTCAGTATTTCCGTCACCTCGGACCTCTGTCCACTAGTACATCTGGGAGATTGTTTGTGTCTTCCTTAGTGAAGACAGATCCAAAGTACCTGTTCAACTCGTCTGCCATTTCCTTGTCCCCATAATAAATTCACCAGCTTCCGTCTTCAAGGGACCCACATTTGTCTTAACTATTTTTTTTCTCTTCACATACCTAAAGAAGCTTTTACTATCCTCCTTTATATTCTTGGCTAGCTTACCCTTGTACCTCATCTTTTCTCCCTGTATTGCCTTTTTAGTTATCGTCTGTTGCTCTTTAAAAGAGTCCCAATCCTCTGGCTTCCCGCTCATCTTTGCTATGTTATACTTCTCTTTTATTTTTATACTGTCCTTGACTTCCCTTGTCAGCCACAGTCGCCTCTTACTCCCCTTAGAATCTTTCTTCCTCTTTGATAGAATAACAAGTTTACAATATGGATATCAAAACTGTGGCAATCCGCATTCCAGAAGATTAATTAAAAGTAGTTTTCATTATTTTTAAAAATTCCAACAAACATCATTGAGGTAATGTAGTAAAGAGGAACCTTAATAAAAAGGAACTGCAGTTGCTGGTTTATACCGAAGATAAACGTGGGCGGCACGGTAGCGCAGCGGTAGAGTTGCTGCTTTACAGCGAATGCAGCGCCGGAGACTCAGGTTCGATCCTGACTACGGGTGCTGCACTGTAAGGAGTTTGTACGTTCTCCCCGTGACCTGCGTGGGTTTACTCCGAGATCTTCGGTTTCCTCCCACACTCCAAAGACGTACAGGTATGTAGGTTAATTGGCTGGGTAAATGTAAAAAATTGTCCCTAGTGGGTGTAGGATAGTGTTAATGTACGGGGATCACTGGGCGGCACGGACTTGGAGGGCCGAAAAGGCCTGTTTCCGGCTGTATATATATGATATGATGATATGATAAGAACAAAATGCTGGAGTAATTCAATCTAAAGAAGGATCCCGACCAAAATGTTACCTATCCATGTTCTCCAGAGATGCTGCCTAACCCGCTGAGTTACTCCAGTATTTTGTGTCTATCATTGAGGCAATCATGGTTAATAAAATCACTTCATATATTAATACCTCCAACAAAAATGAGGCATGCTGAAAAAGGTTCAGTAAAGCAGAACTATCAAGAGTTTTGTGCAAAGACCCCAATAGTCAAATTCTACTGTACATAACACCTTAACTGCGATCCTTCATGAAACTGATATTATACATGTAAACATACGCAAACACATTTTTCCTGCTAGCTCTGCAAAGACCTCTGCAATTGTCGAGGCCTTTGGGAGATTGATGTGGTGGTGCAGTATGGGACATCATGGAATGAAGTAATATCACGGAAGAGAAAAGACTGGGGAGGAATCAAGGAAGGAACATCAGGGAAGAGGTAATATTAAGGAAAGGCCTAACACTCAAAGAGACTCCGCTTTTGGGAATGAAGAGGAATGAGGGGAAGAAATTGTATCAGGGAATGAGGCATCAGGTCGAAGAAAAAGAAAATTATATATATATGATTGGGCTGAAGTCCAAGGCAAGGAGTTGGACATAAAAGCAAGGGCTCAAAAACACCAACAGTAAGATATAAGAATGATGTAAACACAAAGAAAAAATGCTGAAAAACAAACTTATGTGCAAAAATATCAAAGCAAAATAAAATGCCTCCTTTTACAAATCAATACTGGAGGATTAAGGATTCAGGCCTCAGTCCTCCAGTTAAATCCTGCTTCATCATTGATGGCCCTCAGCGGAATCTTTCATTAGTGCCATGAGGAAGTCTCCACGTGCATGTGCATCACAATCTGTGAGGATCAAGATCAAATTAACAGAAGTATGTTATTTTCCTGCAGTTGATCGAATTGTTTGTAATTAATGAATGTCAGTAAAGCATCGTTCGTGTAGCTCAAAATATGTTTCACCAGAAAATATCTAGACTAATGTATTCTTGCAAACCCATATTAAAACATAGTGCAACCATTTTCTTTTGGATTTCTTTCTTGCATTGCTAAGCAATACGTTTTATTCAGACTGCTTGAACAGAAACTGAGAACAGACAGCAGAGGTCAGCAGCATCAATGCAACCATCCAGCTTTTGTATCTCGCACCTACTAAAGTTAATATCTTCTGTGTTTTTGTTTGTTATACAAGCTATTCTTTTTGCTAAAGATCTGAACTACCTGTAGCTTAAAACGGTACTTAATTGAGAATACCTAAAATGTAGAGATGCAGGCAATGGATGCAGAACACATTTCATTGATAATTTATATTATCATTTGTCAATTTGTAACAGGAATTCTGAATTATTTCCTGACTACAGTTATTATAGGATCAAATGTTTGTGTCTGCCAGTTCAAGTTTGAGCCCCTTTATCTAGGATATCTTACTATTTTTCACCATGACCTAGGAATTGCATTGTCTTTCATGCCTTTATTCTTTTTGTATGTTGAATTCCAGAGTCTCAATCATGATAATGTTTGCAGCATAATTGTTTGAGCTTAAAATTCTTAAGTGCTGCTAGCCCAGTACAAAATAGCCACAGTGATTGTCGTGTGGAGAATTCCAGTAGTGGTTCCTCGTCTCAACAGCAGATAAAGAGGATAGTGGAAGAACTGGAAGAAGAACAGCTTCCCTTGGCAATGGGAACTATTCTCATTCCAAAAAGCAAAAGACTGCAGATGCTTCAAATCTGAGTCTACTGCAGGTTAGAAAACATCAAGCGCTGATGTTTCAGACTGGTGATCTTTCATTAGAACTTGGAGGGGTAGGGAAAGCAAAGGAAATGTCTATGGTAGGGTGGGAACTGAGAGCGAGTGGATGACACAGATAAGTGTTTGCTTCAAAATGGTGGTGAACTTGGTCATGGCTGAAATATGTCTGAAACAATGTGACCAGAGGAAGGAAAGGAAAAATGAAACCACAAGATGCAGAATACTATTACTGGGAATCTGAAATTAAGCACAATGCTGGGAAAGATGAGCAGATTAGGAAGCAATATAAAGGACAAAATGAATTAAATCAAAGGACATAAATCAAACCAAATAAAAAGATTGCTGGTGCTGGAAATCAGAAACAAAATCAGAAAATGTTGGAAACAACTCAGCAGACTAAGCAGCACCCACAGATAGAGAAATATAATTAACACCCCAAGTTAAAGATATCCTACCATGATAGGTCACTGTTCCAAAATGTTAACCCTACACTCTGGTATTTTTCTCTTTGCACTTATATTGTAGTTGTGCACGGCTCCATTGTAGTTGTGTACTGCATGATTTGATTTGATGGGATAACACACAAACAAAAGCTTTACACTATATATCGGTAAATGTGACTTCCATAAATTAATAATCAATACTCGGGGCAGTGGAATTTGAGAAAGTGGTCATAAAAATGCATTATGCCACATTATGACATATCTATTACTTGTCTTGGGCAGACAAGAAGCAAAAAAGATGCTCTATCCTTCAAGGGATCAGATGTACTTCAAACACCTTTGTGGTTTCAGGGGCAACTTGCAAAATAGGATCGTTTTTTCTCCTCTTACCACCCCGTCAACAGCTAAGCTGCTTTGGATACTGTTGGGAGGATGACCAATCAGGGGAGAGCAGCAGCAGTGGCCCAGTCTGTGGTGTTGGGGCTAGCCCTGAGGCACAGCAGGGAAGGGGATGGGGTCAGATAGAGCAATAGTGAAAGGAGAAGGAGACAGGAGATTCTGTGGCAGCAAACAAGAATCCAAAATGATGTGTTGCCTCGTTGGTGCCAGGGCCAGGACGCCTCCAAGCGGCTGCAGAACATTCTCAAGGGGGAACAGCGAGCAGCCGAAAGTCATTGTATATGTTGGCATAGAAACCAAGAAACATAGAAAATAGGTGCAGGAGGAGGCCATTTGGCCCTTCGAGCCAGCACCGCCATTCATTGTGATCATCCACACTTAGTAACCTGTGCCTGTCTTCTCCCCATATCCCTTGATTCCACTACCCCATTAGCTCTATCTAACTCTCTTTTAAATTCATCCAGTGAACTGGCCTCCACTGCCTTCTGTGGCAGAGAATTCCACAAATTCACAACTCTCGGGTGAAAAACGTTCTCACCTCAGTTTTAAATGGCCTCCCCTATATTCTTGGACTGTGGCCCCTGGTTCTGGACTCCCCCAACATTGGGAACATTTTTCCTGCATCTAGCTTGTCCAGTCCTTTTATAATGTTATACATCTCTATAAGATTCCCTCTCATCCCTCTAAACTCTAGTGAATACAAGCCCAGTCTTTCCAATCTTTCCTCATATGACAATCCCTCCATCCCAGGGAATAACCTCGTGAACCTACGCTGCACTGCCTCAATAGCAAGGACGTCCTTCCTCAAATTAGGAGACTAAAACTGCACACAATACTCCAGATGTGGTCTCACCAGGGCCCTATACAACGGCAGAGGGACCTCCTTGCTCCGATACTCAATTCCTCTCGTTATGAAGGCCAACATGCCATTAGCTTTCTTCTCTGCCTGCTGTCCCTGCACACTTACTTTCAGTGACCGGTGTACAAGGACACCAAGGTCATAAGTAGGAAAAGGGATGAAGCCCTGTGGAGTGAATATATGGAGGTTAGTATTAGGATTAGGAAGATAGGACAGATCAATGCATGCTTCAGGAGTTGGTGCAGAGCACTGGGATTCCAATTTCTAGACCATTGGGATCTCTTTGAAGGCAGAGGTAACCTGTGCAAGAGGAGTGGGTTGGATCTGAACTGGAGGGGGACTAATATCCTTGCAGGGAGGTTCGCTGGTACTACTCAGGAGGATTTAAACTAGAGAGACAGTGGGTGTGGGCCATAGTACGTCAGAAATTGAAAGGAGTGATGGGAAAGTAGGGGATAGGACTAATAAATCTCAAAGGAAGTCAGGCAGGGAAGTGAAGGAATAGGATGAAGCTGATGGGTATAAGTGTGTTTATTTAATTGTAAGGAGTATTGTAGAGAAAGCGGATGAACCAAAAGCCTGGATCAGGGCCTGGATCAGTGCCTGGGACTATGATGTTGTGGCCATTGCGAAAATGTGGTTGCAAAAGAGACATGACTGGCAGCTCAATGTTTTGGGGTTTCGACGTTTCAGCTGTGATAAAGGAGAGAAAAGAGGTGGCGGAGTTGCGCTACTAATTAGGACTGTCACGGTGGCATTCAGAGAGAACATATTGGAGGGTTCATCTGCTGAAGTGATAAGGGTAGAGCAATAGCAAACAGAAGACAGACGAACAGATATGTAGACAGATTGGGAGGTCGAATGTAAGGGGAAAATATACAATTAATGGCAAAACCCTCAGCAGCATTGATGTACAGAGGGATCTTGAGGTCCAAATTCATAACTCCCTAAAAGCAGGAACACAAGTAGATAGAGTGGTAAAGTAGTCATTTGGTATGCTTGTCTTCATTGGTCAGGGCATTTAGTATAAGAGTCATGATTCAGCTTTTTGGAATTTGGTGAGGCCGCATTTGGAATTTTGTGTATAGTTCTAGTCGCCCCCTTACATGAAGGATGTGGAGGCTTTGGAAAGGGTGCAGAAGATGTGTACCAGAATGATGCCTGATATTAGCCACAAGAAGAGGCTGGACAGACTTAGATTGTTTTCTCTAAAATGCTGGAAGATGCAGGGAGACATGATAGAAAAATAAAAAATTATGAGAGGCAAACATAGGGTAGACAGTCAGAACCATTTTCCCAAGATGGAAATGTCAAATACTAGAGGGCAGTTTTAAGGTAAGAGGCACAAAATTTAAAGGAAATGCGAGCGGCGATTTTTTTTTTTTACACAGAAGGTGCTGAATGCCTGGAGGCAGATAGGACAGTGGCATTTAAAAATACTTTTACATTGGCACATGGATACGCTGGGAATGGATTACCTGCAGACAGGTAAGAGTTGGTTTTGACATCATGTTCAACGCAGACATTGTGGGCCGAAGCACCTTTTGCACTCTATGTTCTATGGAAACTGGCACATCAGGGTATAATTTCAAACTTTCTGTTTATTGTGATATTTGTGTCTAAATGTCCACTGCGGTTATTATTATACTTCAACCACTTCGTCTGGCTGTTCATTCCATACATAAATCACTCTGTGTGAAAAAAATGCCCCTCAGGTTCCTATTACATTTTCCCCCTCTCACCTTAAACTTATGCTATCTAGTTCTTGATTGTCCAACACTGGGAAAAGGATTCTGTGCATTCACCCTATCTTTTCCGCTCATGTGTTTATACACTTCTATAAAATAACTTCTCAGTCTCCTATGCTCTGTGATCTGTGCTTTCAATCTTACCTATTTCAGAGTTAGCTGGTGTCTAGCTTTCTGGTACAGACTGCTATGGATAGGTTGTGCATGTCTTTTCTTGATGAGAGGGAATGAAAGAGTGAAAAATGCATGTTAAGACAACATTATCCAGCAATAGGGCCACCAGTCAATGACCAATTAAAAGAAAATATTTCAATTTTTTAAATCACCGGAGCAATATTTCCCAGGCCTCAGGTTGCAACCTCTAACCAAGCCTGGATCCATTAATAATTTTCACAGGTTAGCACCACCTCTTACGTAACCATTTCAAATGACCCCACAAATGCCATGCCCAATAATTTAATATAATCAATGTGATTTATTTATTGTTAATTAATGACCAAGGCAAATTATCATCACGTTATATAGCTAACACTTAATTAAACATAAGACCTAAGAATATGAAGTGGTATCATTTACACTTTGAAATCAACAATATGAATGTAGTTTACAACTCGAATGTGAAATTTATTTGCTCCAGGACTTTCTACATAATAATTTTAATAAAGGTCATGCAAATTGACTCAAGATTAATATTGTACAACTTCAAAAATGTACTCAAACAACATAATTGTAAAAATAAAGTAATTTAAATATATTTCAGGATCAAGGTGGCAAAGCTTGGAAATCAGAAATGATACTGAAATAAGTCAACAGAAAATTAAATTGGGTGCAATATACAACAGGCTGCTAATTCTCCATTGGCCCATTTAGGGCTATAGGCCTGAATTAATTATACCCCCTTTAGATTCAAATGGCTTTCAACCTGTTAGTCATTAAGAAATCATGCTATTCATTTAATAAAATGTCACTGAACCACGTAAATAGAAAATGCACTTTTTTCTTCTGGAGTAACATTAATTCCCTTGGAGGAAATTGTGTCCTGAGATGGGAAACCTGACCCATACACCGGATAAACTTGCAGAATTTTTGCCTCAGCATTGTTGTGTACAAGACAAGTAAATGTAATAATGCTGTCTTTTTTCAAAGATTCAACAGTTGAAAACCCTGATTGAATTTTACCTTGATTTCATTAAATATTCATAAAGGCCAATTATAAGGGCATATAAGTAGGCCACAGGGCATTCTTCCATCATTCTGTCAAAGACCATCCATCAGATAGCCAAGTTTGTATTAAGTCAAGCTGCTCCATAACTCTTTTCAATCTCAATGTTGCTTTTTTCTAAATTACAGTTCCCACCTTGATTATGATTTTTATGTAGAGGCAAGGGAAAAAATCAAATAATTTTTAGTGCAAGAAGCCTGTTCTGTGGGGAAGAAAATATAAATGAGTAAAACATCTTTAATCAATTGGTGGAATGAAAATCTTCTGTAATGAGCAGTGACATTGGCTGAGTGATGATTACACAGAAGGCGGATGCTTTAAATTCAGAATTAATCAGACTTGTTTATTCTACCCATTGAAAAGTAAACTACTCTGTACAATTTCAATTTCTGTATTATTTATCATCATTTAAGAATTGGTTAATATATTATTTAATTCTAATATAAAAGGTTCTTATCTGTAAATCAATTGTTATTGACCTGTTTTAACTTTAATATTAACAATGTAATATAATTTATTCATTGTTATTCAGAGTTAATGTGGCAACGATGTTCAGGTAACTGTAGTACAGGTGAACTATAGAACAAGTCATGGGATTAGACCTCGCAGTTCCTGCTATCCGGTTCAATCCTGACCCCCACTGCTGTCTATGTGGAGTTTATACATTCTCCCTGTGTTCACGTTAGTTTCTCCCACACACTCTGCTTTCCTGTTACATCTCAAAGATTGGTTGGTTAATTAGCCACTGTAAATTAATTCTCCTTTGTAGGTAAGGGGTAGAATCTAGGGGAACTACAAGATGGGATGCGTGAAGAATTGGTGGTCAGCAAGGATTTGATAGGCCAAAGGTTCTGTTTCTTAGCTGTTTGACTCTATGATTTTACGAGATAGAGATTCTGGTGAATGAAATAACAGCTGGCAACAATATATTATGTGCCCTGGATCCATGGAACTTGCTTGGCATCACCTGTTGGAGTGACACCTAAGGGCTATGAAACAGCCATGGGCACTCGCATGGGCACAAGCTATGCCTGCGTTTTGTTAGTTACGTCGAACTGTCCTTGTTCGAAATGTACACTGGCACAATCCCCCAACTCTTTCTTAGGTACATCAACAACTGCATCAATGTCTCTTCCAGCCATGCAGTGCTCATCAATTTCATCAACTTCACCACGAACTTCCACCCTGTCCTCAAATTAATTTGGACTACCTCTGACCTTTCCTCATCCATCTGTCTCCAGCAAAGTGGACAGATTATCAGCAGACGTCCATGAACAAACCCACTGACTCCCACAGTTATCAACTACACCTTCCCCCACCCTACCCCTTGCACGGTTGCAACCTCCTACTCTCAATTTCTCCGTTTCCTCTGCATCTGCTCCGACGATGAGGCTTTCGACTCTAGGAAATCCGAGAAGTCTTCTTTCTCCAGAAAATATAGTTTACCCCCTACTAATATGGATTGATCCCTCACCCATGTCTCCTTTATGTCCTTCAGTTCTGCTCTCATTCCCCTCTCTACAGATGGAACAAGAAGAGTTCCCCCGATCCTCACATTTCATCCCACAAGCCCTGCATTCAGCACTTCATCCTCTGATATTTCCGCCAACTTCAATGTGATCCCATGCCAGTCGCATCTTCCCATCACTATCCCTTTCCACTTTTTGCAGAGACCATTCCCTCCACAAATGCTTGGCTCACTCATCCCACCCTCTCTTCCCACCCAAACCGGCCCCTCCCCAGCTTATATCCCCTGCAAATGCAGGAGATGTAACACCTGTGCCTACACCTAAACGCCCACATCCTTCCAGGGACCCCAGCAGCCCCTCCAGATGAGACAGTGGTTTACACGCACCTCTTCTGACCTCATCTACTGCATTTGATGAGGCCTCCTTCACATTGATTGCATCAAGTATAGACTATGCGACCGTTTCGCTGAATCGGACTCACATTCAGATCTTACAGGATTCCCCTGTTGCCAATTGTTTTAAAATGCAAGATCCTTCAAATATCTGTTGGTGTGCAAGATCCAGATTCTACTGTGCCGACCCAACTTGAGGTCTGAACATATCCTCCCAACACTGCCTACAGTGTTACAATCCCTATTATTGAAAAGCAAGTCCATGCAGAGTTCATCTTTAAGGGATAGATATCTGTTCTTTAAAGCATGGAGATTGAATCAATTTACTGCACCATAATTAGCATTGCAGAAATCCAGCCGCAAATCACAGGCTTCTTTTACCTTTTGATGTAATGAGAAGATATTATTGTGACTACTACGTTAAGCAGTCTGTGACATGGGTAAATAATGTACTCTCTGATTATGGAGTTCTGGATTAGCATGAGAATGTCATATTAGTTGATGCCAAATTAAATTTTTAATCTCAACACCAGCTCTATCATCTGGTGCCATCACTTGATAATTCTTCATCCATTATTGACTAAGGTCACGAGGATGCTTGTAAGATCATAGACCAGCAGTTCGCAAAGGAGGTCAGCTGCCATGTGTTAGTTGCTTTATACAATTGTATCAATTGTTCATCGCTAGCGGCCTAGCAACTTTCTCCCTTGCCTCCCACACAAGCCTGGGATGGATCTCATTAGGCCCTGGGAATTTATCCACCTTTATCCTGCTAAAAAATCAAATCCTTCCTCCTTTTCAAACTCAATGTGCACTGGAAATATACAATCCAAACTGCAATCTCCAACTATAATCTCTTTCTCCTTGAGGAATACAGATAAGTATTAATTCAAGACCTTGTTGGCACAAAGATATGCCCTTTGGTGAGTAACAAATCCAAATCAGCATGTGAGGGAAGATATATCTGCGTGCACTCATTTTTTGATCATGAAGTCTAGAGAATGGAAAGCATTGTAAGATGATAATCAATGATCTTGCATGGCCTTCATTAGAACTTTCTGGCTATTGGAATTCCTGACTTGTGAGCATTTTGGGATTGGTTTTATGAGAAACTCATCAATGGTTCAATAAGTTACCTCCCCACCAAATTCCTACAGGCAGTAAAAGTTGACGCTTCCAGTTATACCCACAGTCTGGTGAGAGGTTAGTGACCCAAAAGCACTAACTCTGTGAATTTCTTCACAGATGCTACCAGATCCGGTAATTATCTTCAGCATTTTCTGTTTTAATTTCAGACATCCTGCATCAGCAGCTTCTTTAAATTTTCAATTACAGTAATAGCTAAACTTGGTGTATTTTTAGAACTTAAACTTGACAGATTTTTAACATAGCAGAGCATTTATAAGCAAACAGCTGTAAAAACCATTGTCTGCTTGATTGCCTCTGTCACCTCACAGACATTGACTAATGTCTTATAATGGTTCATCTCATTGTTATGATAAACTTATTCAAGATAAATTACATACTGACAATATCGCTAAATAAAGTGAAGATAGAAACACAAGAAACTGCAAATGCTGGAATCTTGCACAAAAAAACACACTGCTGGAGGAACTTGGCGGATCAGGCAGCATCTGTCCATTTCCCTCCATAGATGCTGCCTGACTGACTGAGTTCCTCCAGCAGTTTGTCTTTTAATAAGGTGAAGTTGCACATCTTAAATATTTCCTATTGCACCTCATTTATGAATTATTATTTTTCTTCTGAGTATTTCATTATTCTGTAAAGATGGATCTGATTTTATTGAGAAACAGCAGCACTTCCGCATTCTGGGCAAAGATCATTCTCCCATTTTCAAACATAATATTCTATTCAAAGGAAACATCCAGATTCATACATTTTTAAGCAATGACGAGCTGCATATCAGAAGTTTATATTTTGACCATTTTTGTTCTTTTTAATCTAATACATTGTTTAAACTATAATTCAAGCTGAAACTAGATAAATTGTTACTGACTACGAATTGAAAAAGGAACCTTTTATTTTATTTGGTACTTTAGTCATCATGACACTGATGCAAAATAGTGACACTGCACACTCTCATGAAAATAAATTAGCACTACTGTGAGTCACAAATAAAAGTTCTGCAAATTTTCATCCTAATTTTATAGAAACTATACACTGATCAGCCAAAACATTATGACCATCTGCCTAATATGCTGTTGGTCCTCCGTGTGCAGCCCCATACGCGGCAGGGTGCAATGCACAGTGTATTGTGACACATTCCTCCCAAGACTACCATTAAAATTTTCTATGACGTGCCACAGTAGACCTTCCGTCGGTTCGGACCAGACGGGATAGCCTTCGTTGGCCTCGCGCATCGGTAAGGCTTGGGTGCCCAACACCCTGTTGCCTCCTCGGACCATGTTGGTATGTACTCACCACTGCTGTCCGGGAGCATCCCACAAGCCTTGCCATTTCAGAGATGCTCTAACCCAGTCATCTGGCCATAACAATTTGCCCCTTGTCAAAGTCGCTCCAGTCTTAATCCTGCCCAATTTTCCTGCCTCCAACACATCAACTTCAAGAACTGACAGTTCACTTGCTGCTTAATATATCCCACCCCTTGACGGGGGCCATTGTAACAAGATAATCAATGTTATTCATTTTACCTGTCAGTGGTCATAATGTTTTGGCTGATCAGTGTATGAAAGCACATTGGCTGAGTCAAAGAGATCAGAGCAACTGATTATTACTGGCATAAATAACAGTTTTACATATGTAAAACCTTAGAATACCATACATTCCTGCATAGTTTTTTTTGTTTTATCGTTTTAGAGATACAGTGTGGAAACAGCCTCTTCGGCCCACCGAGTCTGCACCGACGACCTGTACACTAGTTCTATCCTACTCACGAAGGACAATTTACAGAAGCCAAGAACCTTCAAACCTGCAAGACTTTTGCATATGGGAGGAAACCCATCAGGTCATTAGAAGAATGTAAAAACACCGTAGAGGCAGCTCCAGTAATTCAGGATCAAACTCTGGTCTCTGGCACTGTAAAGCAGCAACTCTTCTGCTGCGCCACTGTGCAAAGTAATTCTGTCATGTTTGAGGTGAGTTCCCAGTAACTGAATATTCAGAATATTCTGCTCTCATTCCCCTCTCCCCAGGTGCAACAAGAATAGAGTTCCCTAATCCTCACCTTTAGCACTGCATTCAACACATCATCCTCTGATGTTTCCGCCATCTTCAATGCGATCTCACCACCAGTTTCATCTTCCCATCACCACCCCTTTCCACTTTCAGCAGAGACCACTCCCTCCGCAACTGCTTGGTTCAATCATCACCTCCCACACAAACTTGCCCTTCACCAGCTTTTTTTCCAGTATTTTCTTTGTCAGAACACACAATTCATCACACATTTAACTCACACTGCTTTCTCTAATTTTCAGTATACAAACAAACATTAATGACCAATAACCGTAGCATCAACAAGGTTATTACTATGGTTAGGATTATTATTACAGTTATTCTGATCTTATTATTTATGCTCTAATTCGTGTTCAGTTTGAACAAGTTCAATTTGTTAATTAAAGCACGAAAAGTCATGAATGTAACTGACTCAATGCAAATTAATTCGTTGAGAGATTGAGCAATAAATCTCTTCAGTATCAATAGCTAGAACAAATCACATTTAAAAATTTGCAAGATTTCTCTCAGTGGCACTCTGAGATGAAGGTTGTTTCCATGTCATGTCATTGCTCAATTATTCAAGGTTTAGTTTGCGATGCTCTCAGAAGCTACAGAAAAAAAACTGCTGGGATTCAGCAGGTCAGGCAGCATCTGTGGAGGGAAATGAACAGCCAACAATTTGGGTCAGGACCCTCCTCAGTCTGAAGCATCATCTGTCCATTTCCCTCCACAGATACTACCGGATCCATGTAGTTCTCTAGCAGTTTATTTGTTCTGTACTCACAATACCATCATCTGCAGTCTCTCATATCTATTGGAAGCTATAGCCTGGTACAATTCTTCAGAAGCTATTCTAAATTCTTCCAATTTGGATTGAAATTCTTAAGAATCTACCAAAATGTTGTTTTTAAATTACCGATAAGAATGAAAAAATTATCAGTTTACATATTTTTCTAGAATATTGAGCAAAAATACTGGGCAAGAATATTTTCATTAATACCTCATTATGCTTGAATAGAAATGTATGATAATTAGTATTGAGATTAATCCATGCATAATATAAATGACAGGCACTTTCATATTTTTAATAAAAAGTATTACATTTCAAATGTTGTTCAAGTAATTCCAATCCAGTTTTAATTGTCTTTAAACCCTGGGCAATGAATTTTATCCGTGGGACACAGAAAAATGGCAGCAACTGAGACAAAATGCAACTCGTGTTCATCCTCAATCATCCAAGGGAGGCTTTCTGTTGATAAATCTCATTTCAGTGCCAGAATTTCATTAAGCAACTTTACGAGAGTGAACGTCCATTGTCTTTATACCTATAAATGCCCAAGGGCTAGGCATGTTTTTCTTTTACTAATTTACTTTGAATTGCTCATATTTTTTAATCTTCATGTGCTTATTATTAGTATTAGTATATAAGTGTACAAACTATTTCTATGGTGTGAAGGAGCAGCATGTATCTAAAACCTTTACTGACAAGCTTCTTAACAGAGTAGTTTCCTGTATTTGTTTCCTCTTTTAAAACACTTATGCTTGGGAAAATATCCCCTTATGAAATTAACTCATTAACTCACTTAAATGCGTCTGAGATCTTGACTATCTATACCTTTAGCAGGCACCTTAAGACATTGGAAAGATCCCATCAATGCTGCCTCTGCAAAATCTTCCAAATTGACTGAAGGATAAGGATAAGCTTCACTCCCAGGCAAAACACCAATATTGAACTCAGTGGGTTCCATTCAACAAGCCACACCTGATTCCCAAAAATGTTCCTACTATGATTTATGGTATCCCTACCACTCATGGTGTCCCAATCATGCCTCAAACATCCATGCTTCCTTGCTACCACAAGGCACCAATTTCAGGACACTCAAATGCCCAACTTCCCCAGAAACAGATTAGGTCCTCAACTGCTTATTTTTACACATCCCAGACCTCCTCATATACAGACACAAAGAACTGCAGATGCACTCAGCAGGTCAGGCAGCATCTCTGGAGAACATGGATCGTCAGAGCCAGTCAGAAAAAAAAGGTCCCGACCCAAAACGTGGCCTATCCATGTTCTCCAGATGCTACCTGACCTATTGAGCTATTGAGTTACTCTGGCACTTTATGTCCTCCTGATATGCAGCCTTGGACCCAGATACTACATTTCCTTTCGGGGTTCTGCAACATATGAAGGATTACTCGCGATGGTGATTAGTTTTGCTGTATGGCGCCCATGACTAAAACAGTCTTTGGCACATTGTGGAGTGACCATACTAATATCACTGACTATAGCACAAATCAATTTCCAGACAATGGTTTTAATCGAAGATACCGTTTAGTTTTATGGGCTTTAATTGTCTTTATGAGAACTGCAAAACGTATCCAAGTAATTTCTTCCAGTGCCATACAACTTTTCTTTGATAGCAGTACTGAAAAACCTGGCCCCATCACCATTAATATTAAATAAAATTGATAGATTGGTGAATTGATCATTTTACCCTGAGGTAATATTAAAATAAATTTTCGGTGGAGATCATAGCAAGAATTACTGTGATAAGAATGATATTAAGAAGTCAGCTGTATTTCCCCCTCCCATACAATTTAAACATGAATAATGTTCAAATTTCTAACAGCAATGACATCTTTATGAAAATTGTCATTTAACATGGTGTTTTATTAAGTTATTTGGTCTAAATTTATTGATAAATGCAGGCATGCTGGTTTAATTTTTGAGCAGACTCCTACTCGATCTGAATTATTGCAGGTCAATCCACTTTAAAAAAATGTAACAACAAAGAGATCACCAAAAACAATATCATCAATTATTAATAATGGTAGGGTAATCAAAAGGGTTAATCAGGATAAACTCCAGCCTATAAATTGGACTGGTGGAGGTTTATCACTTGTAAATGTATTTCTCATCTATTTATCCTAAATTAGTTTTTGAAACTGTATTTCAAGCTCCACTGATTTTGAGGTTCATGGACTTGGTAGTCATTAAATTTTCACAAATGATCTTCTACAGTGTTATTCTTTTGGTATCATATTTTAAATCTCCAGAAAGAAGCAATTATGTTGTCACAAAGATATACTTTGACATACTGAGAATTAATCAGAAAGATTTCATTTGAATGCCACAAACTATGTTTCCATTTTTGCCTCAATAGAAGTCTAGGCATTCATACCCCTGCAGTCATGACAAGCATGTAGGAAGATGGATTTATCCTTGTACATCCATTGTTGGTTACAATGCTTGAATAGATGAAATATTGCATTTTAGAATGTTCATTATGTTAATGCCTATTTTAAGATTCTTGCCCAATTTCCCACTGCTCAAATTGGTATTCAAAGTCAATAATAATTTCTTCTCCTGTCCATCCTCTAAAATCATATTTCATTTATTGACAAGCATAATGCAAAATACCAAGCACAACATGGCATTTCCTCCAGTACAGGCCACATCAAAAGGCGTTTCTATCATTTGTCTCTCGCAACAATCGCAAATTTCAAGCATTGTGCATAGTTGCAATTCACCTAATTGGTTCCTGATCAGCATGGATTTAGAGACAGGCTTGGCATTCTAGATGGTCTAATTCACCCCTGTTGCTACACAAAGTTGCTCAGGCATGCTAACAACCACATCAACCCTTTTGTTAAGTATGTTGTGCCTCCAACAGCTTTTAAAAGATGGTTAAAATAGGGCATTGGATTGCAATGAGAAAGTTCTTGCATAACCTCAGCATTTTTCTTGAACAGCATAATTATTGATAGGGTACCTGGAAACCTCTACTTCCCACTTTCTTTCTCCTTGGTTGGTTACAGTTCTGTTTGTTCTATTCCAGTGGATGTTCAAACAGTTGAAGCTCATTGACTCAAGGAAGCCCGTGCTGTTTCTGCAGCTATCCTCCGGCATCAAAACATTTGTTTTTTCGCATATGAAATGTCATCCCATACCAGACAAATATAACTGGCAATGAAGTACTGAGGAGTCAACATGAAGGTCATATTCCTGGCTAGATGGGAGTCCCAATTCCTATATGTAAGATTCCCGATGATTTTACTTCAGGAAATTATTTTACTTCTCATGTTTCCAATATGATTCTTGAATAAAATACTGTCAAGAATTATGCCAAGGAAAACGCCTGTGTGCATTGAATATGCTAACACCATTCTGTTTGACATTTATTTTTAAATTCAAACCACAATTGCATAGACAGAACTGGCTGACGTGAGATTTGTCGATAAAATTGTCAGACTATCACCATGCAAACTTTACAGTCCTAGTTGGAACTTTAAAGGGGCACTCTCAAATGTAACAGGCAATTCCCTCGAGCTTCAGCATTTTGACAGTTTATGTTACAGATGAAGGCAGACAGAAACAATTAATTCCAGGCCTTCTCCTTAAATCATTAACATATATCATATTTCTCTGCTGGATGTCCTTACAATGCCACAAGCAGATCAATATTGAGTTTAAAATTACCATTTTATTTGCTGTATTTGCATATCAGACATTAAAATGTTTCCTCTATAAATAGTATGTGCCTCAAAGTGTATTGCATTGATTTTGTAACACAATGTGATTGGTTTTGCTGGTAGCTACATAGATAGAATGTAAATCCCCTGACAGAGATCTTCCAAGATAAAATGAAAAATCAAAAAATGCAGATGTAGGAAATTTTGTGATAAAAACTGGAAACTCTCTGCAGATCAGCCACTCAGCATCCACTTAAAGAGAAATAGTTAATATTTCCCAGCAAAAAGGATCTTCGACCTGAAACGTGAACTCTGTTTCTCTGTCCACAGATGTATTCATCTAATGACAGCCCCCAAGTATCCAAAATAATACAGAAGATATCTAGCCAAAATAATATAATATACTAAAACAGTCAGCAGAAATACAAATGTCTCCTACAGTTCTGTTGTCATCTGAAACATTTGTTCGGACAATGCCTGTGAAAAACCTATTTCAGGCGCCTATCTGATAGAGGATCAAGACCGACCATCCACTTTACCGAAAGCTAAGTTAGACTATTTTTATTGATTTCACATTAAAGATCACATTTTGCTACAAATCATCATTACCAGGCCAACTATTAAACCCACCTCCAAGTCTCAACCTCGTGTCCCATTGGTCAATCTCCATTTACTATAGGTATACTAAACAGCTTTTTAGCATACCAATGATCCAGAACATCTGTCATATTGTAATGTGTAAAACGGTCAATTTTGTGCGACAGGTTGTCATATCATATATCATATCATATACATACAGCCGGAAACAGGCCTTTTCGGCCCTCCAAGTCCGTGCCGCCCAGTGATCCCCGTACATTAACATTATCCTACACCCACTAGGGACAATTTTTACATTTACCCAGCCAATTAACCTACATACCTGTACGTCTTTGGAGTGTGGGAGGAAACCGAAGATCTCGGAGTAAACCCACGCAGGTCACGGGGAGAACGTACAAACTCCTTACAGTGCAGCACCCGTAGTCAGGATCGAACCTGAGTCTCCGGCGCTGCATTCGCTGTAAAGCAGCAACTCTACCGCTGCGCTACCGTGCCGCCCTTTTCATTAGTTCTTGATTGCCACTGTTTTTATATTCAAAGTAACAAAGACACAAAACAATATCTAGGCTAATCTTTCATGCACAAAATATGCTTGTAAGGCTAATTTTACACAAAAAACTTGCAATGCCATCAGTTTATCATTAAATAACAAACAGAGCAACTGCGGCACATGCTGCATCTTCACTATAGCAAAAATGAAATATCCAGTGGCATTTCTAAAACATAAGAGAATTATGGATTTTTTTCTTAAACTGACCATTCACTGCATATTTTAGATACAAATAATATACGTGTTATGTCTGTAGGCTCATAAACGTTGCTGATCGCAAAGACAGAAATAAGGGAAGTGCCTCCAGCCAGTCAACAATCAACTAACTTTGGTGGGTCATACAACAACATATCAAAAGTCATAATATCAGGTACACACATTACTCACATTCATTTGTACTTTATTGCTTCTATTCAAAGTTAAAAAATCCTACAAAGCACCAACTGTGCAAATAATTATATCAGCAGTTCACTATTCATGCAAAATTATATAATTATCAAACCATTTAGGGCATACATACAGTTTTTTTAAATTAACTAAACATAAATTTCCTTGTTCGCAGTAATAATCTTAAAGCAACAAGTAAAACATAACACTTCCAAGTATTCCACAATCCCATAAATCATTTGTACAAATAAGATGTTTCAATTATTAATTTCATACCCCTTCCTATAATTGTTCCTTTACCTATACATAGACATTAATTACTTGGTATAACATACAAAACACCAAGGGTAACACAGACTAATACTTGTTAACAACTACAGTAGCTACAATTAAACATTGTTTTCAGTATATTATAAAATGGCACAAACTCAACAGTAACATTTCCTAATTAAAAACATTCTTTGATTTTCTCGTTTATTTCCAATAGTTGCACTACAGCCATAACTGTTTCAGCTTCTTTTAGAGGACTTGGCACTCTGCATAGAGAGGGCATTAATATTTCCGGAGATAGGGTAACGGCTTGGGGTATACTGAATCCTTCAATATCCTTCACATCACAAACAAGGCATAATGCTCATTCTGAGTTTGATTCAGCCACATCATAACTCAGTGAAAACATAACTTTAGTAGATACCAACCATCTCTCTAACCCCTAATTGCACATACACGAAAAATGAAAATCTCTAAAGACATCGAGTTAAAATGTCCCTTTAAGATCTTTACTGTGTGCTAGTTTACATTTTGTGGCATTGGTAAACTCATCAATATCTCATATATCTTTGGTACTTTTGTGTGTATTAATATCACCACCATCTTAGTGCACATGGACACATTCCTTACTATATCCTCTCGCTTGACTTTGAAGTTGCTCGCAGGAACATTTGCACTTTTTCCAAATACCAAACAAATAGTTGAAACAGCTTACTTTGCTAATGCTTCCTGACATATCCACAACATCAACTGTTTGCCATTGCTACAGCACACCTCCCTTTGGATTTGTTTAGCATTCAAGACACCTTCCCTTAAGGGAAATTATGCTGTGTTATTCACTCTGTGTCAGTGTGCAGTACACAAATAACAAGAATGGAAACACCAACAAAATGGAAGGTGGTCAACACCCAGCTAACAAAATGCATCCAAAGTCATACCATGTGGTATGCACAGTTCTCAAAGGTCCATTCTCTTTCATTGATACTGCAGTGCTTATTTTACTTAAGGATGCCTATAAAAATGAATTAAATTCATTCTCTCCTCCAAACTTCAATTTATTTTTAATTGATATTCTTACTTAAATTTATAATATTTTGCAACTCTCAACTATAGGTAATAAGGTAATTAAAAAATATATATCTTTTAAAATAAATTACGTGTTGTCTATTCATCTGAAATAAATAAAAATAAACTGCCGAAATAATTTGTTTTGAACTCTAGTTAAGCTCTAATTTCTTTGGATGGTTATACTGGTTGAAACTTACCAGGGTATCTAATCTTAATTCTTTCTCGTTCTAAGTTTACTGTCTTGTTAAATTGTTAAAGTTACAGATTTTCTAATACAAGAGAGTCTTTCATCTGGTTTGTTCTAAAGGATGTTTAAAAAGCCTCCAAAGGCAGAACATGAGAAGAATATCAACTTTTTGAAAAACTTCAGCAATTCATAAAATTTGTTGACGATAAAATTATTATGCTATTGAAATTGATACCATGTAAGAAATACCAAATAGTGATGTGAATGGTAAAAGAGCAAAAAAATCTCATAATATTTTTACTTTGTGACATAAGAAAAAAAAGTAAAAGATCATTATCTCCACCCCTCAAAGCAACTTGTCATTATTTCCTTACAACGTGAACATGGTAATTTCAGCTCAATACCGATTCATCAGTCCCAATCCTCTATTTTTCCCTGTTACCTATTCTCCCAAAGGCAAGAGCAACTCAACCTTAGACATTAGTCAAGTCAAGACAAGTCAATTTTATTTGTATAGCACATTTAAAAACAACCCACATTGACCAAAGTGCTGTACATCAGTTCAGGAACTTTGAAACGAACATACAATGGCACACAAACATAACAGCACATACATAAACAGTTCACAGCACCCCCTCAGAGGGCCTCAAACGCTAGGGAGTAGAAATAGGTTTTGAGCCTGGACTTAAAGGAGTCGATGGACGGGGCAGTTCTGATGGGGAGAGGGATGCTGTTCCACAGTCTAGGAGCAGCAACCGCAAAAGTGCGGTCACCCCTGAGCTTAAGCCTAGACCGCGAGATAGTGAGTAGCCCCAAGTCGGCTGACCTGAGGGACCTGGAGATAGAGTGGTGGGTTAGAATAATTTTGATATGGGGGGGGGGGGCAAGCCCGTTTAGGGCTTTGTATGTAAATAGGAGGAGCTTGAAGTTGATTTTGTAACATACTGGGAGCCAGTGGAAAGAGGCCAGAATCGGGGTGATGTGGTCCCTTTTACGGGTACCCGTCAGGGGTCTCGCTGCAGCGTTTTGGACCAATTGCAGGCGGGACAGGGATGATTGGCTGATCCCAGTGTATAGGGAGTTGCAGTAGTCTAGGCGGGAGGAAATGAATGCGTGAATGATTTTTTCAATGTCGTCAAATTGGAGGAATGGTTTGATTTTAGCTATGGTACGAAGCTGGAAGAAGCTGTCTTTTACCACAGCGTTGACATTAGATTGAGGTATGTGAGCACTGCTCGTACATGTACACATTTAGACTGAGTTCAAAGTCATTGTGGACTCCTTGACTGAAGCATACAAGGAGACAGCCTTCATATTAAACATCCAGAAGAAAATAATCCTCCAGCACTGACCCGACTACCCAACAATGTTCTGAGTAGGTTGATGTGTTTTGATGTGGATCTGGATTAAGTGATCGCAGTGGTGTACACAAGATTTATAGCCCTTCTAAATATTGATTCTTGAGCAATGCCCTTGCAAATGTCCCACACATTTTCAACCTTTCTTCCATGTGGGACCATGTCAAAGGTTTTACCACATCAACTGCAAATGAATCAGGCTGGATCTCCCACAAACAAATCTGTGCTGCCTTTCCAAATATAGATTAATTCTATCCCAAATATCTTCCCATAATTTCCCTACCATTGATGTAAGACTAACTGCCTGTAATTACTTAATTAATTCTACTGCCCTTCATGAATAAAGATACCACATCCTTTGTCTTTAATAATCTGGTACATTACCTGTGGTCGGTGAAGATTTAAGTGAACCCCAGCAATTTCCTCCCTTGTCTCATGCCTGGGATGCATTTTATCAGAATCTGTGATTTATCTACCTCAATGCCTGCTAAGGGATCTAATAACTTCTTTTTAACGTTTACATTGCTCGTGAATTTCTCCATCCCAACAACATCTCCAACTACAATCTATTTTTCAGTGACCACAGATGAAAAGTATTCATTTAATACTTTGCCCACATTCTCCGGCTCCATGCAGTGATTGCCCTTCAGTTCCGAATGGGCCCCAATCTTTCCGTGAAATGTTTTCAAGTGTCAGTAACAAGCACAAGTTAAGGTCAATAGGAAAGTGTGATAGTAGGAATCAAATAATATCTGGAGAAACCAACTACTGTAATTGCACACAACTTTAAAATGGCATGAAAATCTTTAAAATTAGCAAAGTTGGTCCACGTGTCCAAATTGTTAACTATTGTTGATGGCATCCTACACTTGTGGAATTTTAAGCTATTAGTAAAAATCTCAAAGTTCTTTAAACTGTGATGTTTTCAACAGTTGGGAAAAGATAAATTAACTCCCACTTGTTAATATTATATGAAGCACACTCCTGTTGTATTTGCGAAGGTTCACTGCTGAACAGCTTGCTCTATCCCCCATGGCATTTTGTAAATAATCTAAAGAAGTAAAATGCAGGGATTATGGTCTTTTTCACTCCCTGTGGCATGGCACTGCGGCCAGATTCAGAAGAATGCAGAAGTGTGTAACCACAGCTTTGACAATTGGAGCCAAAAGAAAGTCTGCTCCTTAGGTAAATGAGACAAATTGTGACTCTGCACACATTGTGAACATTGCAGTTACCAATGAACATGCTTCCTCTGTAACTGCCTTCTCTGCCACTATGTATTCATCACACACTTTCTATTGAAACTCTTTTTTTTCTTTCACAGATCACAGTTGCGGAAGGCATTCTTTTTTTCCCTCCAAAGAATGTTTTACAAACCATTATTTATATCATAACATGCTAGTATTCTTATGTACCTAGTAGTGTTTGTTCTTTTAACCAATATTCCCAATGTAAGATTAACAATATCATATCAAATCAGCCATACCAATCTATATTTATCTCCACTGTTGTATTGCAAGAAACATTTAAAGCTGAAGTAAAAGGGAGCCATTATGTAAGTATCTAAAAAATCTACCATGCTAGTTTTTGGTTCTGATGTTGATGCAGAAAATATTTTGTATGTTTTTAACATGCTTACCACACTTAGACCAAGCAAATCCCTTTTGAAGTAATCCATATTCCTTCTTTCCAGGTTATCTAGGTAATGTTGCAGATGAGTGTAGGTATACGGGTAGCAGTATGCAAATTGATACACCTCATTATCCCGATCAAAGCAAAAGGCAAATGACATAACGTAGTTTTTCCGATGATCTGGACAACGGTAGTAATAGACATTTTTTGATGGAAGTCTTTGCCTGGCAAATGATAATAATAGGACAAAATAATTCATTAAAATGAACAGCTGAACATTCAAATATATTTACAATTAAACAAGAATGAATATTGCAATTTTAACGTCAACTGCTTCTCTTTTGTATCTGTGCATTTAAAAGGTATTGTTGCAGACAAATTTAAATATAAGGACTGGAGTAAGAAAACAGGTATACCTCATTATCATAATCAAACTAAAAAGTAAATCCCATAATATAAGAAAATAACTGCAGATGCTGGTACAAATCGATTTATTCACAAAATGCTGGAGTAACTCAGCAGGTCAGGCAGCATCTCGGGAGAGAAGGAATGGGTGATGTTTCGGGTCGAGACCCTTCTTCAGACTGATGTCGGGGGTGGGACAAAGGAAGGATATAGGTGGAGACAGGAAGATAGAGGGAGATCTGGGAAGGAGGAGGGGAAGGGAGGGACAGAGGAGCTATCTGAAGTTGGAGAAGTCGACGTTCATACCACCGGGCCGCAAACTGCCCAGGCGAAATATGAGGTGCTGCTCCTCCAATTTCCGGCGGGCCTCACTATGGCACTGGAGGAGGCCCATGACAGAGAGGTCAGACTGGGAATGGGAGGGGAGTTAAAGTGCTGGGCCACCGGGAGATCAGTTGCGTTAATGCGGACCGAGCGCAGGTGTTCAGCGAAGCGATCGCCGAGCCTGCGCTTGGTTTCGCCGATATAAATAAGTTGACATCTAGAGCAGCGGATGCAATAGATGAGGTTGGAGGAGGTGCAGGTGAACCTCTGTCTCACCTGGAAAGACTGTTTGGGTCCTTTGATGGAGTTGAGGGGGGAGGTAAAGGGACAGGTGTTGCATCTCGTGCGGTTGCAAGGGAAAGTGCCCGGGGTTAGGGTGGTTTGGGTAGGAAGGGACGAGTGGACCAGGGAGTTGCGGAGGGAACGGTCTCTGCGGAACGCAGAGAGGGGAGGGGATGGGAAGATATGGCCAGTGGTGGGGTCCTGTTGTAGGTGACGGAAATGTTGGTGGATGATATGTTGGATCCGCTGGCTGGTGGGGTGGAAGGTGAGAACGAGGGGGATCCTGTCCTTGTTGCGAGTGGGGGGAGGGGGAGCAAGAGCGGAGCTGCGGGATGTAGAAGAGACCCTAGTGAGAGCCTCATCTATAATGGAGGAGGGGAAGCCCCGTTTTCTGAAAAACGAGGACATCTCGGAAGCCCTAGTCTGAAACACCTCATCCCGGGCGCAGATGCGGCGTAGACGGAGGAATTGGGAGTAGGGGATAGACTTTTTGCAGGGGACCGGGTGGGAAGAAGTGTAGTCCAGATAGCTGTGCGAGTCGGTGGGCTTGTAGTAAATGTAGTAAATGTAGTAAATCCCATAATATATTCCAATGATTTGGCTAACAACAATGGTCTTTCTGGCACATGAACACAGAAAACATTTTCTATCGTCTGGCATTGCAGAGGTGTAATAAAAGGAGGGATATTGAAGAAAAAGGAAAATATAAAACAAAAAAAATATTTACCTGAAATTTAAAGAAGGACGTCAAAGAAAATTATTTGGGATGGAAGAGTTTAAGGACAGAATTCCAAAGTTGTAGTTGGGTGACTATTGGCACCATTGTAAACATTAAGGAAAGAGAGTGGTATCAAAAGGAGAAGATAATTCAGTATGCTGTAGCTTGAAGGCCCGAACAGAAATAAAGAGGTCGAGTCCATGAAGGTATTTCAAGAAAAGATTAAGAATTTTTAAATTGAGTTATTTAGAGGTAGGTAAGCAAACACAAATACATACTGGGCAGCCAAGTTTTTGATGTACTAAGATAGTCCAGGAAAATTTGAGAACAGGGTGGTAGTTAGGAGTGAGGTAAATGAAGTTCATGAGGTTAACGAAGTTCATGAGGTGTGCATGGGTGCAGGAGGTCGCCCCGAAGTAGTCATCGATATAACTGAGAAAGAGATGCGGGATAGGGCCAGCGTGTACCTGGGATAAGCTCTTTCACCTTATGGGCCTACTCTATTGCCAGAGTGAGACCACACACAAACTGAAGGAACAGCACCTCATATTCCGCTTGGGTAGCTTACAACGCAAGGGTATGAACATTAATTTCTCCAATTTTAGATCACTTCTACAAACACCTAGCCTTA
Source organism: Rhinoraja longicauda (assembly GCF_053455715.1). NCBI lineage: Eukaryota > Metazoa > Chordata > Chondrichthyes > Rajiformes > Arhynchobatidae > Rhinoraja > Rhinoraja longicauda. Next base: position 27,936,692 of record NC_135963.1, on the reverse strand, counting down.
GAGGGAGTACAAAGAAGGTTCACCAGATTGATCCCTGGGATGGCAGGACTTTCATATGAAGAAAGACTGGATAGACTAGGCTTATACTCGCTGGAATTTAGAAGACTGAGGGGGGATCTTATTGAAACATATAAAATTCTTAAGGGGTTGGAGAGGCTAGATGCGGGAAGATTGTTCCCGATGTTGGGGAAGTCCAGAACCAGGGGTCACAGCTTAAGGATAAGGGGGAAGTCTTTTAGGACCGAGATGAGAAAACATTTCTTCACACAGAGAGTGGTGAGTCTGTGATATTCTCTGCCACAGAAGGTAGTTGAGGCCAGTTCATTGGCTATATTTAAGAGGGAGTTAGATGTGGCCCTTGTGGCTAAAGGGATCAGGGGGTATGGAGAGAAGGCAGGTACAGGTTACTTAGCTGGATGATCAGCCATGATCATATTGAATGGCGGTGCAGGCTCGAAGGGCCGAATGGCTTACTCCTGCACCTATTTTCTATGTTTCTATGTTCTACCTCCATCCCCTTCCAAAATTCCATTAACCAGCTCAACAGTTTGCAACTATGCATCCCTCTTGGGCTCACATCCGTTTCTATATCTAACTCTTATCCAACAATCTGCCTATCAGGAAACCCCCTCGCCTGAGGTAATCTGTTGACTCCATGATATGTCCTGCTTCTTTTCGCTTCCAGTTTTTTTTCCCCGCTCCTCCTACTACAATCACAATGAGGAAGGATCCCAAACCCAAATGCCACCTATGCATTTTCTCCAGAGATGCTGCCTTACTCATGTTACTCAAGCATTTTGTGTCTATCTTAAACACACAATGTGCCTTTCCCACTAACCTTTCTAACTGCGTTACAATTCTCACAGAGCTATATATGTGTATCCAAACGACTCTTTGTTCAACAACTCTCCCCTGGATCCTGCCATTCATGGTGCCTGTCCTGTCCTGGTTTAACTTCCCAAAATGTATCATTTTGTACCTGTCCTAATTGAATTCCATCTACTATCCCTTTCCCATGGATCTATATCCTGTTGATCTAAATCCTTCTTCACAGTTTTGGTTTCACCTGCAACCTTACTTGTCAGCCATTGATATTCTCATTCAAATTATATATATGACACGCAATAAACGACCCAGCACTGATCCGTGTTGCACACCATTAGTCTCAGGGCTCCCATCCGAAAAACAACCCTCCACTACGAACCTTCTCAGCCCTCTCTCTTTCTCTGCAATTTAAATTTCTTGAAATCAATTTTTGCTCATGAAATATGGACTGTTCCTCCCCCTTTTGGGTGCTTCCAGCAATTTCAGTATTTCTTTCAGATTTCCAACATTAGCAGTTTATTGGAGAATCCTCGTTGCAGGCATGCACTGGCCCTGTCCCCCATTCTTTCTCTGCTACATCGACGACGACTTCACGGCTGCCTGCTGCAACTGTACAGAACTCAAGACCATTAGATTTACCACTAACTTCAACCCTGCTCTCAAATTCTCCCGGACTATCTCTGAAACCTCTCTTCCCTTTCTTGATCTTTCTGTATCCATCACAAGAAACAGATTCTCGACTTAGGTATACTGCAAATCTATCGACTTGCGTAGCTATCTGGACTACACTTCCTCCCACCTTGCCTATTGCAAAGATCTATCCCCTTCTCTCAATTCCTCATCTCTGCCACATCTGCTCCCAACATGAGGCTTTCCATGCGAGGAGAGCCGAAATGTCCTCATTCTTCAGTGAACATGGTTTCCCCACAGCTGTCATCCCTCACCACGTCTCTTCTGAGTCCCGGACTTCTGCTCTCGTTCCCTCTACCCCCAGAAACAACAAGGACAGAGTTCCTCTGGGCTTTACCTTTCACTCCACCAGCCTCCGCATCCAACATATCAACCTCAGACAATTCCGTCCCACCACAAATCACTTCCCATCTCCACCCCTTTCCTCCTTCCTCAGAGACCACTCCTGCAACTCTCTGGTTCACTCATCCCTTCCCACACTAACCACCTTCTCACCAGGTGCTTTCCACTCCAACCGCAGGAGATGTTACACCTGGTCTTACACCCCCACCCGTGACTCATTCCAGGGACCCCAGCAGAACCCAGCAGTCGTTCCAGGTGAGACAGAGGTTCACATGAACCTCCTCTAACCTCATATACTGCATCTGCTTATCCCGATGCGGGGTCCTGTACATCGATGAGACCAAGCAGACTCGTCAACCGTTTCGCCAAACACTTGAGCTCAATCCACCAAGGCCTACTGGATATCTCTGTTGCGAACCACTTAAGCTCCCCTTCCCATTCTGTCCTGGCCCCCTTCACTGCCAGAGTGGGGTCACGTGCAAACTGGAGGAACAGCACCTCATATTCCACTTGGGTAGCTTACAACCCAATGGTATGCACATTGAATTGTTCAAATTTAGGTAACTCTACAAACAACGTTACAGCTGCACCACTGTGCCCCCCTTAGTACTTGTACCTCAACATCTCTCTGTTCAACAACACTCCCCAGAATCCTGCCTTTCATGGTGTCTATCCTGTCCTGATTTAACTTCCCAAAATGTATCAATTTACATCTGCACAAGCTAAATTCTATTTACTATTCCCATTCCCATATTCCCAGTTGATCTACATCCTGTCAATCTAAATCCTTCCTCACAGTTTTGGTTTAATCTGCAACCTTACTTGTCAGCCACTAACATTCTCATTCAAAGCATGCATATGACAACCAACAAACAACCCAGTTCTGATCCGTGCGGCACAACATTAGTCTCAGGGCTCCAATCTGAAAACATCCCTCCTCCTATAACCAAGCCAACTTTGTATCTAATTTGCTAGCTCACCATGGATCCCATGAATTCTAAACTTTGCTTTGGTTTCTGCAATGCAGATGAGGCTATGCTCTGAGCACCAAAGTCATTTTTTAAGTTAGTAGAATGCCAGGCTTAACACACAGCTCCTCGATTTAGTGCAGCGCTAAAATTGATTTCAGATAATCTGCCATTCCAGTTTTGCACCTTGTTTTTTTTTCTCCCTCTTCTGATAATTTCAGATTTCTTTCATTTACTCCTATTTATATAATTTTTGTTTCTCACTTGCTTTTCTTATTCTCTTTCAGTCAGCTGCACTATTACATTTGTCGACCATTCCTGCTCTCCATCTACCACAGATTTATTTTGTTCTCAGTCCCTTGCTCTTCTCTGCAATTTTAAATTCTTGAAATCGTTTTCTTGTGAAACGTCATAGTCCTGAAACATGGACCATTCCCCTCTCTGCTGTCGGGCCTGATGGGTGCTTCTAGCAATTTCAGTTTTTCTTTCTGATTTTTAAGTTTATTGTTTTTCAAAAAACAAGTCAGTTTACCTTTCTAAATAAAGTCTGCCTGGAAATGTCAGTTTTTGACCAGGGCACTGCAGCTGGCCACCAGCTAGACTATGGAGAAAGCTAGTACAATGACTTATCCAGAATCAGCTGTCCCATTCAGTGTAAAACTTAGCAATGTTTCCATATCATTATATTTTGGAATTCTGACATTAATTTAACAAACTACTGCATATATGTGCAATTGCTAGGTCCTTGTCGACGTGCTGCAAAAATTCTAAAACAATCACATGATGGAAGCTATAGAGTACTCAGCAGCCTCCGTATATTACATTACCACTTTATCTAAGTACTCCACCGTGCTTTTGTAAATATCTGCCTACTCTTTAGAAAGCAGAAATAAATGTGAAAGAGGTGAAGACAACTGATGCTTAAGATTCTTGTCACACTCATTTGGAAGACCATCACAAATACCAGAAGATACACTACTGTGGAAGTGTCTCCCATTGCTATTACATGCTGCACCTTGCACAATGTTTCTCAGCTTGACCTTTGCCTGTGACACTAAAACTGGAGGAATAGGAAGGAATACAGGAGGAGTATGATAAAATGCAGGAGGAAGAAATTGATCTCCATGGATGAGACACTGGAAAACGGAGCTAATGTTGTGCCTCCATTGCAGCATGCAAGGAAAAGCCTGGGAATAACAGTTCGATGAGTCTAACATCAGGGGTAGGACAGTATTGGAAGAGATTCTGACAGTAAAGATCTGTCTGGAAAGGCATTTGGAAAGGCACCGACTGATTAGAGATAGATAGCATGGCCTTGTGCATTGGAAATCGTGTCTCACCAATTTGATTGAGTTTTGATTGAGTTTTTTGAAGTGGTGATCAAGATGATTAGAGTTGTAGTGTCAGACAGCATGGAAACAAGCCCTTGGGCAAATTGGGCCTTGCAACCAAGATGCCCCATATAAGCTGGTCCCATTTGTTCATGTGTGGCCCATATCTCTCTAAACCTATCCTGTCCATGAACCTATCCAAATGTTTTTAATAATGGGTTTACCAATGACCAGAATTTCACCTGAAACAGGCACTTCATTACTTTGATAAATGGAGTTAGATTTCATTTGGGGTTCAGTTTGAACAGAAGTTCAAATTCTGGATCTGTGTAATTTGTACAAGCCTGAAGTATATAAAAATGACATGAAAACAATTAATTAAAAACATTTTTGTGTCAAAATAGTGGGATATATTACAGAAAGAGATGATGATGGTCCAGTGCATGGTTACATAGTGTGAGCTGCCTCACAGCTTCAATGCTCCAAACTCGATGCTGACCCCCCTTGCTGTCTGTATATACATTCCCCCTGTATATGGGTAGGATTCCCCCAAGCGCTTACATTTGAACCCACATTCCAAAGCAGGCTAGTCAATAAATCAGATGCCGTATATTCCCATAAGTATAGGTAGGTAGTACAAGAATCAGAATGATGAGCATTGAGAGAAATAGTTGATTATAGAAGAGTACAATAGAAAATGGGAGTGATGGGATTGTTTGGAGAGCTGACATAAATGAGAGGAGCCAAATAGTCTCCCATGTTGTAAGAAAATATGAGAATAAATAGAAATATAATTATACCCCATTTAGCCACGCCAGATACATTCCTAGAAAATGGAGAGCTAAACAAAATAGCACTATAAGGGATCATTATGACAGCAGAAATAAAGATAGGACCCTGATGTTATTTTTAACTCTTATTCCATTCATGGCTCCAGTATAAAACATGCCCTCTCGAAATAACTACAGATTCGACTTGCAGATTTTCGACTTTTGAGAATCCTGCACCAGGACATCCAAGTCCATTTGCACATCCAATTTCTGGATTCTCTCCCCATTTAGAAAATAATCTACGCCTTTAGTCCTTCTGCCAAAATGCTTGATTCCACACTTTGCTACATTATATTCCATCTGCCACTTCTCTGCCCATTCTCCCAACCTATCCAAGTCCTTCTGCAGAATCCTTGCTTTCTCTGCACTACCTGCCCCACCTATTTTTGTATCATCCACAAACTTGGCCACAAAGCCTTCAATCCCCTCATCCAAATCATTAATATACAACTTGAAGAACAGCGGCCCAAGCACCTGAGGAACTCCGCTAGTCACTGGCAGCCAACCAAAAAAAGCCCCCTTTATTGCCACATTACCTTCTGAACTAACTAACAGCATGGAATGAGCCCCTTCGTCCCACCTTGTCCATGTCAACCAATTTGCCATAATGGACTAATCCCATTTGCCTGTATTTGGCCCATAGCCCTTTAAACCCTGCCATTCCATATATCTGTCCGCATACCTTTTAAAAATCATAATTATAATTATATCTATTCCTCTGGCTTCCTCTGGCAGATCATTCCAGATAGGGACTACACTCTGAGTGAAAATGTTGCCCCTCAGGTCCCTCTTAAATCTGTCTCTTCTCATCTTAAGCCTATGTACTCTAGTTAGAGAATCCTCTACCTTGGGAAATAGACTATGAGCATCCAGTTTATTCATGCCCCTCATGAACTTGTACATTTCAATAATATCATCCCTTTGCCTCCTACGCACCAAAGAAAAATACTCCTAGCCAACCAATCTCTCCCTGCAACTCAAGCCGGCGACCCCAGGTAACATCGTGAATCTCTTCTGCACCCTTTCCAACCTAACGACATCCTTCCTATAGCTGGCCAATCAGGACTACACACAGTACACTAAGTGTAGTATCATCAGCAACTTGTATAGCTGCATAATCATATTCCAACTTTTGTACTCAATACCCTTCCCAATGAATGCAAACGTGTCAAAGACCTACTTCACCACACTGTCCACCTGATTTTCCTCTTTCGAGGAACCATGCGCCTGTACTACCAGATGTCACTGTTCTGCAACATTCTCCAGGGCTCTACTATTTACTATGTAAGTCATGCCCTAGTTTGACATACCAAAGGACAATGCAAAGAAAGCAAACAACATAGGTGTGAGGCATGAAATAGCTATGTGTGAAAGGGAAAATACAATAAAAAGGCATGGCAACAGACTTGGTGGACCAAGCATTTAAAAAATATATATAGTTTACAACACATACTGATCTTATCAGGCACAAAAACCCAAAGAGAAATGTGTCCAGCTATGGCTAAGAGGAAAAATGAAGGATAATTTAGATTGAGTTAGGTTAATCCTTTGGATTGAAGGAAAAGGCATTTTAATGTTTAATTGGGCCGCACAGGAGCAAAGACCTGGGTTCGATCCTAACCTCAGGTGCCTGTGTAGAGTTTGCACATTCTCCCTATGACCGCATGGATATCTTCCAAGTTCTCGGGTTTTTAAGGTTAATTGGCCTCCGTAAATTGCCCCTTGTCTGTAGAGAATGGATGCAAAAGTAGGATAACATAGAACTAGTGTGAACGAATGATCAATGGTCAGCATTAACTTGGTGGGCCATGGGCCTGTTTCCATGCTGTATCTTTCAATCAATCAATATTGCTAAAAAAGAGTGGTAAGCTTGAAGACTGAAGACACTTCAGAATTCAACAAAGAAGGGCTAAAGGAAAAATTAAGAAAGGGAATGTAGGAGACAAAAGTAGTCTGCCGACCTTTACAGTAAAACTTTTACAGGTGTGTAAAAAAGGAAAGAAAAAGCGTTGATTTCTTGCAGATGGAGACAGGAGAAATTATATTGAGGAATATTGAGCAATAAAGATCTTGCAGAGAAATTAAGTTAATATTTGGAATCTGTCTTCACATGTGATCACACAGAAAAGTTCCAAAAAAGAATGAACAAAAGGTCCAGAGTAAATAAGGAGATAAAAGAACTTAACATAGCAATTGTAGGAAGGAGAGAGAAAGTCAAAAAGTTTGATCCAGCTAACCTGATATCAGCACAGTAGCACAACTGCTGCCTCACAGTGCCCAAGTTCAATCCTGACTTCAGGTGCTATCTGTGTGGAGTTTGCACATTCTCCCTGTGATCGTGTGGGGTTCCTTGATGCATCTTTGGAATGATGTATTCCTAGCAAAACCCATTCTAACGTGCAGAAGCAGATAATTTGCAAAGTATTTTGAAACGTTGAGCAAAATTAGAGTTTGAATTCTATGCTCACACATGTTTTTAAGTGTTTTAGGTAATAATTTTCCACACACCAGTGTGGAAAATTCATTTTTGGTTGAAAATGCCAGTCGGTGTGCAATGCCATGAACATTTACTCTCTCATCTATGCTCCAAGCTCAGGCTCTCCTCAGCACTCTTTCCTTATGTAAAGAGTGTAAATTGAGCAGCCAATAGGCCAGGATCACCCACGATGCATTTACACTTCAATATTTTGAGCACTGCATTTGGCATAAAATTCGTACCATACACTGTAAACAAAGTCAATTATAGCAGTCATGTATAAATTAAAGGAAACACCTGGAAATTAAATTCCACCTGTTTTGATGCACTAGACTAGAGCTACATTTAGCCCTATTGTCCAATTGCAGTAGCAGCAAAAAGAAATTGCTAAATTAGTGAAATTTGCCTTTAAAAAAATATATTCGGGTGGTTTGCTACAGAGTTTATAGCATAAGCCATTGAAATATGGGAAAATGGAGAAGACGGTGGAATACATGACTTTATTGTAAGTGGCCATATTATTAGCGCCTGCACAAGTGAAAGTGAAAAATTCCAGTAAGCACTCTGACACACAGAAATAATCTGCACATGTTGTGCAGTGAACAGCTAGATACAATCAGAAAGCAAAGCATCTAAGCCCTAGAGAGGACTCCTTAATTCACACATGGTTGGCAACTTGGTCTGTTTGCTCCTTATTTTGCTAATTGCCCTAAAATATGCACAAAATCTATTTAATGTGCAGTTTATCCATAAAAAAGGGTCAAATGCAGCTGATTTACAGATAAAGCTAATTTATTAATTTTGCAGAACATATATTCAAACAATCCATCAGGTCAGCTGGATGACCAGCCACTATAAGTTTACAGCTTAGTGCAACATTACTACCATCTTAAATTCACAGAAGTGCCTTCTCTTATAAACCCTAATTACTGCATGTGCAGGTGTTCCAGCAGCTCATTTGGCCTGTGAGTAATGGCGGGTCAGAGAAGAAGCATCAGGCTTCCAACTTTTAATCCACTTCCATTATCTCTGATCAAGGCAGAACCACTGGGGAGCAGGGTTTCTGGCAGATCTATGATGAGTGAGGAAGCAGCCTATCTATAAAGCATATTAATCAACTTCTCTTCCAGGCACATTTACAAATCTAGCCTCTGTCTGGACTCCCTGGTGCCTGAAAAATAGATTCTGTCTCTTGGTTCAGTCAAATGCCTTTCAGAAAAAGACATCAGCATAGTAATTACTGGCATTACTAATGCAATTCTAAATTGTTGATAGGGAGCTATTAGAAAAGCCAGGAATTCTGGGAAAGACTGCCGTGCACTTCCAGTATCTGTACCTGCATCTGATGTGATAGCAGGAAAACATTAGAAACCAAAAATATTCATTCATCATCTGATGAGTAGTAACTGCTTAAGTGTATGGTGATTTTATTCCCTCCTATTGTTCAAAAGTACAGCCAATTAACCTTCGGGAATGACCAAAAAAATCTGTTATGTAGAAGATCAACCTTTAATATCAGTTTGAAAATCAATCAGATTTTTATTAATAAAGATGTTCATTATATGTCGAACCCTTAGATAAAGATAAAGAAAATATACACATCTGTTAAATTAATGAATTACTCATAAATTTTAAGTATGAATTTATGTTAAATGGAAAAGAACGAATATTACATTCTCTAAATATATATAATTCAAAAAATAGATACTATGTTACACAAATTGCTTGAAGTGATAATGGCACTCAATAAAATCTGATGCAATTTAATTTTCTATTACCATTTCTTGAAAATGGTCTTAAATTTACAAACAGCAACTCTTATAAAATAATATTGAGTTAGTAAAAGGATAAAATTAGTGAAGCAAACTGAATTAACATCATATTACTTCACTTTTAAGTTCTTTAGTAATTATCTTATTAGTTTATCGAAGGATAGCTTAAAGTGTAATGAAATTATAGCAAACATAACCTTTCTGTGCTCAAATAATTTACAATTTTTAATGTTGATTTTTCAGTGACAAAAGTAGTTTCCATTTTCAAAAGATAACTCAATACTCCATACAGCTATACAAATTTGATGTAATTATTTGTTAACATTATTTTCACCATATTTTGAAATATCAGCTATATCTGTGCTCCTGATGCCTCACCAGATTTCAAGTTGGCACTAGCTTTTCCAATATTTTCCACTGCTATAAACAAATATTAAAGCTCTCTATACTTCCAAAATTCATCTTTGTGCAGTTATATGGAGGATTGTAATAGCTTGATTGTAACTTATAAGACATGGACAATAGACAATAGATAATAGGTGCAGGAGTAGGCCATTCAGCCCTTCGAGCCAGCACCGCCATTCAATGCGATCATGGCTGATCACTCTCAATCAGTACCCCGTTCCTGCCTTCTCCCCATACCCCCTCACTCCGCTATCCTTAAGAGCTCTATCCAGCTCTCTCTTGAAAGCATCCAACGAACTGGCCTCCACTGCCTTCTGAGGCAGAGAATTCCACACCTTCACCACTCTCTGACTGAAAAAGTTCTTCCTCATCTCCGTTCTAAATGGCCTACCCCTTATTCTTAAACTGTGGCCCCTTGTTCTGGACTCCCCCAACATTGGGAACATGTTTCCTGCCTCTAATGTATCCAATCCCCTAATTATCTTATATGTTTCAATAAGATCCCCCCTCATCCTTCTAAATTCCAGTGTATACAAGCCTAAATTCCAGTGTATACTTCTTTTATATTAACTTGCCAGCAAGGCCCCAAGCACAGAAATGGCATGATGCTCACACTGACACATTCAGTTCAGTGGCAATCATGCCCTAAGCACTGCCTGCTTGATTAACTCTGGCGACGAATATAACCCATACAATGTCAAACATTTATAATCAGCCCATTTTAGTGCATGTGATACTACAGATAGCATGTGATATTTTTTATGTGTTTGGCTTTAAAAATAATTAGATAAGCATTAGGTCTCTCCCAATTTAAATAATAAAACATTTCACTTTTGTCTGGTATTAAGTAAAGCAAATCAGTTCAAGGCAAATGGGACTTAATCTCAGGTGCTTTCTGGTCAAATAACATTACCTATCATGTAACCTGGCAAATGTTGAGTGTATCTGGACACAGTGGAATCAGTGAATCAGGAAGGAGCTGCAGATGCTGGTTTACACCTTAGACACAAAATGCTGAAGTAACTCAGGCACTATCTCTGGATAGAAGGAATGGGTGATGTTTCGGGTTGAGACCCTTCTTCAGACTGAATCACTTGTGTTGTTTTCTTCTGTTCTTCCAAGGTTCAAAATAATAAATGCAAACATATTTTTAGAGTGTCTCTGGCATTTTAATTTAAGATCACTCCTGTAAAGGCTTGAGTATCAAATGGTGAGTGAATTCAAAGCAATTCTGTACAAATAGTCAACCTTGTACATCTCGATCATCAAATACCTATCCACATTAATTCCTAGTAACATCCTTGTTAATTTTTTTTGCAGACTTTCCAGTTTAATGACATCCTTCCTAGAGCAAAGCGACTAGAACTGTACAGAGTACTCTAAATGTGACCTTATCAACATCTTGTACAGCTGTGAACATGGCATCCTACCTCCAGTACTTAATACACTGGCAATTGAAGGCAAGCTTGCCAAACACCCTCTTCACCACCTTCTCCATGTCACTATTTTCACAGAACTCCATACTTGCACTGTTGGGTCTCTCTATTCTACAACATTTCAAGGGCTTTACCATTTACTGTGTAGGCTCTGCCTGGTTTGTCTTACCAAAATGCAACAGTTCATATTTATCTGAATTTGCCATGCCTTGACCCACTGACAAAGTTAATCAAGATCCCATTGTAAACACAGATAACCTTCTTCAGAGTCAAGAGTCAAGATTATTTTATTGTCACATGTTCAGAAATGGAACAATTAAATTCTTACTCGCGGTAGTACAACAAATATGTTAACAAAGTATTCTGTAAACATCATTATAAACAACAACAAAAAGTTCAGTATGTATAAAAACAAGCAATAATAGTGCAAAAACAAAATCAATGCCCCTCAAGTCTGGGCAACATGGTAGGGCAGTGGTAGAGTTACTGCCTTATTGTGCCAGAGACCCGGGTTTGATCCCAACAATGGGTGCTGTTCTGCATGGAGTTTGTACGTTCTCCCCGTGACCTTGTGGGTTTTCTCCGTGATCTTCGGTTTCCTCCCACACTCCAAAGACGTACAGGTTTGTAGGCTAATAGACTTGTTATAAATGTAAATTGTCCTTAGTGTGTGTTGGATAGTGTAAGTGTGCGGGGATCACTGGTCGGTGTTCCGAAGGGCCTGTTTCTGCACTGTATCTCTAAACTAAACTAAGTCTATGTAGTTCGGAGCATATTTCGAGATTGTAGTATTTAATAGCCTGATGATTGTTGGGAAGAAGCTGCTCCTCAACCTGGACAAAAGCGTTTTCAGGCTCCTATACATTTTTCCCAATAGCAGGAATGAAATGGGAGCGTGGCCAGGGTGGTGCGACTCTCTGATGATGCTGGCTACCTTTTTTGAGGCAGCAACTCCTGTAGATCCCTTCGATGGTGGAGAGGTTAGTACCTGTGATGGACTAGGCAGTATTCACCACTTTTTGCTATCTTCTTCATTCCTGAGCATTCGAATTGCCAAACTAGGCAGTGCAACCAGTCAATACGCTTTCTATTGTAGATCCATAAAAGTTCAAGAGAGTATTTGTTGACATACCAAATCTCCTCAATCTTCTAAATAAGTTGAGGTGGTGATGGGCTTATCACCAATTTTAGTGTCATCTGCAAACTTTCTCTTCATGGCATGTACATTCATATCCAAATTGTTCATGTAAATAACACTACTGATCCCTGCGGCGTACCAATCATTTCAAGTCTTTATTCTGAAAACAAATCTCTACCTCCATCCTGTATTTCTTACCTCCAAACCAATTTTGGATCCAATTGGCCAGCTCGCCTTGGATCCTATGTGATTTAATCTTCCAAACCAGCCTACCTTGTCATGGTATCTTGTTGAAGGATTTACAAAAGTCCCTATAGATCATCTACATCACTGCTTCATCAATGTTCTTGGTCTTCTCTTCAAAAATCTCAAATCAAATTCGTAAGACTGATTTCCCATACACAAAACCATGTTTACTATTCGTAATCAGTCCTTGCCTTTCCAAATACAAGTTAATCCTCTCTCTCAGAAACCTCTCCAATAACCTATGCACCATTGATGTAAGGCTGTAAGGCTCATCAGTCTGTAGTTCTCAGGCTTTTTCTTGTAGCCTTTCTTACAATAACCATTATCCAGTCTTCTGATACTTCCTGTGTGGCTGTTGGGATACAAATATCTCTGCCAGTGGACCCATAATTTCTTCCCAGAATATACTTGATCAGGTCGCAGGGCTTTATATACCTTAACATGTTTTAAAACCACACCTTTTCTTCTGTTATGACTCTCTTGAAGACATCGCTATTAACTTTCCTGAGTTCTCTAGCATCCATATCCTTCTCAATGGTAAATACAGATGAGAAATATTTATTTAACACCTTGCCCATTTCCTGTGCCTCCACACATAGACAACCTTGTTAATCAAAGGACCGTGTTCTCTCCCTAGTTACTCTTTTGCTATAATGTACTCGGAAAATCACTTTAGATTCAACTTTACTTTCTCTCATAGTTTCCCTCTTGTGTACCAATGTATTAGTTTGTGCAATACTTCCATCAGAATTTATCAGCAAGATAACATTGGCTACAAGTTAGCCATTTCTTGAGCAGTATCTGATGGTATGCCTTGGGCTTCATTAATATCTTTTAGAAAATAAATACTGCATATCACACAAAGAGTGAATGTCCATTCCAGATGAAAAGTGAGTTTTGAGGAACTAACCAACAACCTTCAAACAAATGAGGTTGGTGCAATCAATAAAATAGTCAGCAAACTTAAGAAATGGAGAAACACAAGTTGCACTTTGTTTGAACATGGCTCTCAATGTGACTTTTCATTTATGCATCTTTTAGTCAAATAACATAATTCTCTCCTCATCCTTGGAAAATTAAGTGCCGCAGCTGGTAGTAACAAGGATCAGGAGGTGCTGGTTTACCAAAGAAAAACACAAAATGCTGGAGTAACTCATTGGGTCAGACAGCATCTCTGGAGGACATGGATAGATGATGTTTTGGGCTGGGATCCTTCTTCAGACTCTAAAAACTTGAAGACTTCAGATTCAGCTAGTTGAGCTGCTGCTTCATAGCTCCAGAGGCAGAGTTCGATCCTGACCTCGGAAGTTGTTTGTGCCAGGTTTGCACAATCTCCTTGTGTCCGCAAGGGTTTCCACCTGGTGCTCGGGTTTCCTCCCATATCCCAAAGACGTGCAGATTTGTAGGTTAAGTGACCTTTGTAAATTGCCCCAAGTGTGTAGAGAGTAGGAAAGTGGGATAACATTGAACTAGTGTGAATGGATAGGTGTGGACTCAATGGGCCGAAGGGCCTGTTTCCATGCTGCATCTCTAAACTAAACTAAACTAAATCTAGCTCCGGACACTCAGTGTTACTAAATAAATTAATGCAATTAAAGTGCCTGCTCAGCCATCTCAAAGGAGAATAAAGACTGGAGTAATGAAAATGTAAGGCTTTGTAAGTTTTCTTCCTTAAAGACCATTTGTGTATCAGTTACATTTTTAAACAGCAATTTGACAGACAATTTAATGGGTACTTTTACTGATTCTAGCATTTTATTACTCAGGCTTTTTAAACTGAATTTAAATGCATCGGTAAAATTTGGACTCATTCCTCCAAGCAATGAGTCACTAATAAAGCTACATAACCCATTACCATTCATATACATTTTTCATCTTACATGGAACAATTCACTTGAAAGATTCACTGCTTATGCCATGTAAATCCAATTGCTTTTGAAAAAAAAATTTGACTGATGTTCGATTGACATAAATCACCATTTTTTATTTTAAGTGAGATAAATGTTACTATGTTGGTTTTGACACAAAACTGTTGAGCACAAGGATAGTTATATCCCAGCCACAGCCAGACATCAAAACAGTTTTTTTCCACGAGTAGTAGCTCTACTCAATAACCAAAAGTCTGTAGTCTCTTTTTGCTCTGGTTTATTTCACTCACAAGTTTAAACCGTAATGTTGTATTCTTAATGTTTTAATGTTTTATGCTTTATTCTTAATTGTTTACTCTATGTTCATGTTGTTACTTACGAGCGGAGCACCAAGACACATTCCTTGTATGTGTACGAACTTGGCCAATAAACTTATTCATTCATTCATCTTCATTCATTCATTCATTCAAAAAAGGTTTATGTTGTGACTGCTAACTTCACAATGCAATTTAAAATGGATTTTAAATTGTTGCTAAACAATGACTTTGCAATCATTTATTGCATTTCTTTTACACACTATTTTTAAGAATGTGAAATACTACTCTGCATGAAGGGTTCCATTCCTGAGAACAGTCCATAAACTACTTTCTCCTTTAGTCATATACATCTGTTTTCCAGTAATTCTTTTGTACCACATCACATATATGTCATAATTCTTTAATTTCAGTGAATAATCAGCCTAACGCTAGTCATAATTAAACCAATGGAATATATGGGTGATGTTTCGGGTCAAGACCCTTCATCAGTCTGAAGAAGGGTCTCAACCTGAAACGTAACCCATTCCTTCTCTCCAGAGATGCTGCCTGTCCTGCTGAGTTACACCAGCATTTTGTGTCTATCTTCGATTTAAACCAGCTTCTGCAGTTCTTTTCTACACCAATGGAATATATACTGTATGCAGTCATTAATGAATAACATCAAACATTTTATTATTATTATTACTAACTTGAAAAATGCTTTAAAAACAAATGGGAACATTTGCCCAACATTAGATTTCTGATGACATGTCAATGGTGCTAAAGTGGAGATGGTTGAGTTACACTAGCACTTTGTGTCTTTTTCTACCATATCCAATCTCTCCTGATTACTAAAGCCCTCCAATCCAGTTAACATATTTTGACTCTTCTCCACACCCTTTCTATCTTAACCATATCCTTACCATGGTGTGTTGGTGGCGCGAGCCGCAGGGTGTTGCATGTGTCTAGTGCCCTGGTATAAATCCAGATGCCGCTGGCTAGCAAATTTTGCGAAAAAGGGAGCCGAGTGCATAAGCCTCCTTCTGCCAGTACATAACCTCTGCATCATCAAGACTCTCACAGTGCCTCCTCGTGGCAACACATGGTAACTGGGGACATCTTCAGTCACAGGCTAAACTGCGCAGTGATCTCGGAGGAACTCTGGCCCCCAGAGATGCATCCTGACATCCATCAACCAGGTTCCAACTATGGGTTAAATAGCACCCCACTACCTTGTGGGTAAGGCTCAGGAGAGCCAAAGGCACTGGAGCTGGAGTCCCTAGAGACGGTCGACTGATCCCTCGTGCGTCTGCCGGCAACCCCTGCAACTGAGTAGGCCCCACATGTTGCAGCAACGCCGTTCCTCTGGAATCAACCTATTAGGTCGAGAGGGGAATGCAGATGCTGGGCAAGTTTGTATTCCCATTTACCTGCCCAGGCTCAGCGGCCAAGTCAAATGGAGAGGACACTGAAAAATCCCCCTCTCCAAGCAGGACAACGCCAAGCCGCACCATCATCTCCCGCAGATGGACGGATGCCAGAAAATCATAGTGTGGTGATGAGAACTGCATGTTATTCTAAGCGCAATTAGACCGATGTTTTGTGATGTGGCATTCCAACTCTTACATGCATGACAGTATTTCCAAAGGGCATTTACACTTTGAATTAAATTAAATAAAGCCGAAAGGTATTGTCACTAAGCTTAGTGTAGATTAAAAACCTACCAGTGAACTTTCATCTGGTCCGATTACTGCATCTGCAAAGATTGTGCGTGTGTTACCATGCAGCCCAAATTAATCTGCACGAAATAGTGCATTATCATTGCTAGTCATACCTTCATACAGTGCATTCTGAAAGTATTCAGACCCTTTCGCTTTTTCCACATTTAGTTACGTGACAGCCTTATTTTAAAATGGATTCATTTCTTTTTTTTTTATCATCAATCTATACACAACACCCCATAATAAAAAAGCAAAAAGAGGTGTTTAGAAATTTTTGCAAAGTAATTATAAAGAAATAACTGAAATATCACCTTTACATAAGTATTCAGACCCTTTACTCAGTACTTTGTTGAGGCACCTTTGGCAGTGATTACAGCCTCAAGTCTTCTTGGGTATGACGCTACAAGCTTGGCACACCTGTATTTGGGTAATTTCTCCCTTCTCTGCAGATCCTCTCAAGCTCTGTCAGGTTGAATGGGGAGCATCGATACACAGCTATTTTCAGGTCCCTCCAGAGATGTTCGATCGGGTTCAAGTCCGGGCTCTGGCTGGGCCACTCAAGGACATTCACAAACTTGTCACGAAGCCACTCCTATGTTGTCTTGGCTGTGTGCTTAGGGTCGTTGTCCTGTTGGAAGGTGAACCTCCGCCCCAGTCTGAGGTCCAAAACGCTCTGGAGCAGGTTTTCATCAAGGATCTCTCTGTACTTTGCTCCATTCATCGTTCCGTCGATCCTGACTAGCCTCCCAGTTCCTGAGGCTGAAAAACATCCCCACAGCATGATGCTGCCATAGGTATGGTATTGGCCAGGTGATGAGCAGTGCCAGGTTTCCTCCAGACATGACGCTTGGCATTCAGGCCAAAGAGTTCAAGCTTGGATTCATCAGACCGGAGAATCTTGTTTCTCATGGTCTGAGGGTCCTTTAGGTGCCTTTTGGCAAACCAAGTGGGCTGTCATGTGCCTTTTTCTGAGGAGTGGCTTCCGTCGAGCTACTTTACCATAAAGGCCTGATTGGTGAAGTGCTGCAGATATAGTTGTCCTTCTGGAAGGTTCTCCCATCTTCACAGAGGAACTCTGTCAATGACCATCGGGTTCTTGGTCACCTCCCTGACCAAGGCCCTTCTCCCCAGATTGCTCAGTTTGGCCGGGCGGCCAACTCTATGAAGAGCCCTGGTGGTTCCAAAGTTCTTCAATTTAAGAATGATGGAGGCCACGGGGCTCTTCGGGACCAACAATGATGCAGAAATTGTTTTATACCCTTCCCCAGATCTGTGTCTCGACACAATCCTGTCCCGGAGATCTACGGACAATTCCTTCGTCTTCATGGCTTGGTTTGGGCTCTGACATGCACTGTGGGACCTTATATAGACAGGTGTGTGCCTTTCCAAATCATGTCCAATCAATTTAAATTACCACTGGTGGACTCCAATCAAGTTGTAGAAACATCTCAAGGATAATCAACGGAAACAGAATGAACCTAAGCTCAAATTTTAGTGTCATCGCAAAGGGTCTGAATACTTATGTCAACGTGGTATTTCAGGGTTTTTTTTTAAATTACTTTGCAAAAATTTCTAAACGCCTGTTTCACTTCTTCATTCTGGGGTATTGTGTGTAGATTGATGATAAAAAAAATGAATTTAATACATTTTAAAATAAGGCTGTAATGTCGAAAAAGTGAAGGAGTCTGAATACTTTCTGAATGCACTGTACATGAGAGGAAATTTTTTTTTTGATTCTCCAACTATGTGGTTGCTGCAAGAGGAGTCAGCAGGATCAGGGAGCACTCTTACTTCTCTTGAATTTAAAAAAAACTACCTGATATTGGAAACCGTAAATGTGGCTGCAAATTTCTCCAGAGACCATACTTAACACCAATTTCAGCAAAACTTCTTTCATCAAGTATAACACTCCTAGGTTATGAACCTAACATATATTTTACATCGGCATGCTGGATACTTATGAACTGGACCCTGAGAAATGTACCAATCTCCAACAACTGCACAAATTGGACTCATGCTGTCCCTAGTGCTAAGCTAGTAGTATAGATCAGTTTTACATCTTTCCACCATCTGTCCCTCAGTTTCAATGTCATAGATCTTCACTTTTAATTTTTGAGAGAAAAAAAAAGAAAATAATTATGCCTTATCAATCCTAGGCCCATGTTTATAGCAATCCAGTTGCTAAAGGTAATCTAACATTTTTGCTCCCAGAATGATTTTGTTTTTTTACCATTTAGATCTGTTGGTGGATTTGACAACTGGAGTCATTCCATCTCTGTAGAGACTCTTGGTTTTGCTGAAGTTGACAATGTTGAAAATTACCCTCTACAAGGAATTAAATAAAAATGTTGATTAAAACATATACTTTTCCATGAAATATTCCTTTTAAAATACAACTATTCAACGTGCTGGAATCTTAAAGATATGGTTTTAGGAAAGGCTAATTAAGTTAACACTATATTTGAAAAATGCAGATTTTTTTGTTGCAACACTGACAAAACAATTGCTTCCTTGAATTGATTGCATCATTAGATTTGCACACAGACAAGGTTAAATAAAAATCCTTAAGTTGCTCTTTGTTGTACAACCCTCTTTCACCAGTAGCAATATTTTGCAGCATTTTCCATTGTGATCAAAATAAATACATTGTAATGTCCAAAATATTTTGAACTGGTACAAAGTCTGCTGAAAAATCTTAAGCTTTGTTGAATACTGTTACTAATAATTTACCAAACCATATGTAATTATTAGCTATTTAGGCTTAAAAAAAAAGATGCATTTAGATTATAAATTGCTTCACATTAACTATCGGAAAATACAAGTTTTAAAATAATAACTTGCTTATTTCTGTCCATTTCTGATATTTCAAGTTTAATAATCTTATGTGCATATATATTGATCTTAAAAAGGAGCATTTAAATATTAAGGAAAGGCTGCTTTTTTTTTGTTCAAGGTATTTAGTCTTTGAGAATTTGTTTATATCTTTTTGTACTATCTTGATGAAATCAACATAGCTGGACACCAAGAATACCAGAAAAGTGACAACATTCATCAGATATCAGAAATCTTCAGTAAAGACCTTCGAGTTCACCAGATTGTTGTGGTAAGCTTTCTCCAAGGAAAGGAACAAACATCTGTGCTTTGCCACTGATTGCAAAATCCAGATCTACAATTGTATTTAAGTTGCATGATCTAACAACTATCATGTCAAATAGTCACAATATACATAATAAAATAAATATCTATAATCTATAAATGAGGACTTACAGAAAATATATAAGGGCCACTGAGGTAACACCTGGAATATTGTGCAAAGACCTGCTTTCCACCAAAGGAAGGAAATATTGTTTCAAGCTATTTCCTGCCAGCCCCTGCCTCATCCCATCCCCCTCATCTCTTATACTGGCTATCTCCCCTCTACCCTCTCAGTCCAGATGCAAGGACTCAACCCAAACGTCAACTATGCCATTCAAATATTCATAATACTGCTCAGTCATCAGTTTGTTTTTTGCTCCAGATTAAAGCATCTGCAGTTTTGTGTCTCTTATACTATTATTATGTAGTAAACAGTCATCAACGTGGATATCAAAGGACATAATTTGATAAAGCAGATTAGTAGCATCCTCATCAATGAATCCACTGCCTGAATCACACTTTGCATTAATCAGTTGTAAACTAGATTCAGGATTCATTGTGGTTTAGTTTAGTTTAGAGATACAGGGCGGAAACAGGCCTTTCAGCCCACTGAGTCCGCACTGACCAGCGATCCCTGCACATTAACACTACCCTACACACACTAGGGACAATTTATATTTATACCAAGCCAAATAACCTACAAACCTCTTTTGAGTGTGGGAGGAAACCGAAGATCTCGGAGAAAACCGACGCATGTCACCGGAAGAAGGTACAAACTCCAATTGTACCAATTGTCTACAAATTTTTTAACATCATGTATCCAGAATAATTTCAAACACCATTAGTTTACTCCAGAAAGAAATTGCACATGATGGTGATAGTTTGCAGAATAATAGTTTGATTTTGATGAAAACTTGAGTTTAGAGATATAGGCCCTTCGACTTACCGAGTTGACACCGGCCATCAACCACCTGTTCACACTAGCTCTATATTATCCCACTTCTTATCAACTCCCTACACACTAGGGACAATTTTACCGAGGCTAATTAACCTACAAACTCGCACGACTCTAGGACTAATCTAGAAGTAGAAGCAAGAAACTGCAGATGCTAGTTTACAAAAACAAGACACAAGTGCTGGAGTAACACAACAGGTCAGGCAGCATCCCTGGTGTACATGGATATGTGATATTTTGGGTTGAGAAGTCTGAAGAAGAGTCTCAACCCTGTTGATGTTTTCCAGGAATGCTGCCTGACCCACTTGAATATGGTTTGGCCTGACCCACTGAATTACACCAGCACTTTCTGCCTTTTGTTGTGGTCTGCTGTATTTCATACAACTATGTATGCTGACCCCTTCCCAACATAGAAAACAGGTGCAGGAGTAGGCCATTCGGCCCTTCGATCCAGCGCCGCCATTCAATATGATCATGGCTGATCATCTAAAATCAGTACCCCATTCCTGCTTTCTCCCCACATCACTTGATTCTGTCAGCCCGAAGAGCTATATCTAACTCTCACTTGAAAACATCCAGTGAATTGGGCTCCACTGCCTTCTGTGCCAGAGAATTCCACAGATTCACAACTCTCTGGCTGAAAAAGTTTTTCCTCATCTCAGTCCTAAATGGCTTACCCCTTGTTCTTAAACTGTGACCCATGGTTCTGGACTCCCCCAACATTGGGAACATTTTTCCTGTATCTAGCCTGTCCAATCCCTTAAGAATTTTATGTTTTTCTATAAGATTCCCTCCCGCCCTTCTAACTTCCAGTGAATATTAGGCCAGTCGATCCATTCTTTCATTATATGTCAGTCCCGCCATCCCGGGAATTAACCTAGTGAACCGACGCTGCACTCCCTCAATAGCAAGAATGTCCTTCCTCAAATTAAGAGACCAAAACTGCACAGGTGTAGTCTCACCAGGGCCCTGTACAACTGCAGTAAGACCTCCTTGCTTCTACACTCAAATTCTCTCGCTGAACATGCCATTTGCTTTTTTCACTGCCTGCTTTACATGCATGTTTACTTTTAGTGACTGATGTACAAGGACACCCAGGTCTTGTTGCACCTCCCCTTTTCCTAATCTGACACCATTCAGATAATAATCTGCCTTCTTGTTCTTGCCACCAAAGTGGATAACCTCCCATTTATCCACATTATACACCATCTGTCATGCATTTGCCCACTCACCCAACCTATCTAAGTCACCCTGCAGCCCCATAGCATCCTCCTTGCAGCTCACACTGCCACCCAGATTTGTGTCATCCACAAACCTGGAGATGTTATTGGAGACAGTTATAAAGCAGGACAAAAAGGAAGGAAGGGACAAAGGGAGAAACCTCTTTCTAGATGGAGAGCCAGGGAACAACTCATCAGATTCTACTATCAATAAACACAATCTGAATTTCCCATTTCAAAAGAATTTCTATCTTACCTCTTTTGCAAATCATCAGTGAGTCAAAATACCACAATGAAAAATATTTAAGATAATATAAATAAGATATCTGTCAATGTTCCATACTATGTTTATGTATCAAATTATGACAAAACCCATCACAGAATCAACTTTTCACTATTGTGCAATCCTACAAGGTCTGTCTTCCAAATTTGCCTTTGCCTGTCTTAACGTCCATTTATAATGTTCACCAGTGACTGATAAGTTTGTTGATTTTCAGTGGAGAATGCTGTACATGACTCTGCAGGATAATCTTGTGTAGGAAAATAACTGCAGATGCTGGTACAAATCGAAGGTATCACAAAATGCTGGAGTAACTCAGCAGGTCAGGCAGCATCCTGGAGAGAAGGAATGGGTGACGTTTCGGGTCGAGACCCTTCTTCACCCAGGCCATCTCACCTGAGCTAAATGTCATGAGCTAGTTGTATGACAGGCACCAGCTAGGGCACTGGCATAACTGGCAGAGGTAAGATCACAAATGCTGCCATACAAGGGTGAGAGGGAACATGAGATTTGTGTACCACTGCCACTTACATTTCAGTGATTCTACCAATCTGACACCCTGCAAGCCACTTTGAATACTGATATCTGTAGCCATAATGTTTGTAATATGAAATTAGAGGAGAGCCAACTGAGCTTGTGTGGACCTGTAGTGCTGCACTAGGATATAGAGTAGCTTCTGCTTGTGCTGCAGTGGAAGCTCGACAGTGACCATCAGGCACTGAAGAATGCTTGGGTCAGCATCTGTTGAAGTCAAGCTAGCCTCTACTTTAAGAGAAACATAGAAAATAGGTGCAGGAGGAGCCAGCACTGCCATTCATTGTGATCATGGCTGATCATCCACAATCAGTAACCTGTGCCTGCATTCTCCCCATATCCCTTGATTTGACTAGTCGCTATAGCTCTAACTAACTCTCTTTTAAATTCATCCAGTGAATTGGCCTCCACTGCCTTCTTTGACAGAGAATTCCACAAATTGACCACTCTCTGGGTAAAAAAGTTTCTTCTCACCCCAGTTTTAAATTGCCTCTCCTTTATTCTTAGACTGTGGCCCCCGGTTCTGGACTCCCCCAACATTGGGAACATTTTTCTTGCATCTAACTTGTCCAGTCCTTTTATAATTTATACGTCTCTATAAGATCCCCTCTCATCCTTCCAAACTCCAGTGAATACAAGCCCAGTCTTTCCAATCTTTCTTCAAATGACCTTCCCGCCATCCCGGGGATTAACCTTGTGAACCTATGCTGCACTGCCTCAATAGCAAGGATGTCCTTCCTCCAATTAGGAGACCAAAACTGCACACAATACTCCAGATGTGGTCTCACCAGGGCCCTATACAACTGCAGAAGGACCTCTTTACTCCTCTACTCAAATCCTCTCGTTATGAAGGCCAACATGCCATTAGCTTTCTTCACTGTCTGCTGCACCTGCACACTTACTTTCAGTGACTGGTGTACAAGGACACCAAGGTCTCGTTGCACTACCCCTTTACCTAATCTGACACCATTGAGATAATAATCTGCCTCCTTGTTTTTGCCGCCAAAGTGGATAACCTCACATGTATCTACATAATACTGCATCTGCCAAGCATCTGCCCACTCACTCAACCTGTCCAAGTCACCCTGCAACCTCCTAATACCGTCTTAGCAGTTCACACTGCCACCCAGCTTTGGGTCATCTGCAAACTTGCTAGTGTCACTTCTAATTCCATCATCCAAATCATTAATATATATTGCAAATAGTTGCGGCCCCAGCACCGAGCCTTGCGGCACACCGCTCGCCACTACCTGCCATTCTGAAAAGGACCCGTTTATTCCTACTCTTTGCTTTCTATTGCCAACCAATTCTCCATCCATGTCAATACCCTACCCCTAATACCATGTGCTCTAGTTTTGCTCACCAATCTCCTGTGTGGGACCTTATCAAAAGCTTTCTGAAAGTCTAGATACACGACATCCATTAGCTCTCCTTCATCCATTTTACTTGTCACATCCTCCAAAAATTCCAGAAGATTAGTCAAGCAGGATTTCCCCTTCATAAATCCATGCTGACCTGGACCAATCATTTTACTGCTATCCAAATGTGCCGTTATTACATCTTTAATAATTGACTCCAGCATCTTCCCCACCACCGATGTCAGGCTAACTGGTCTATAATTCCCTGTTTTCTCTCTCTCGCTCCTTTCTTGAAAAGTGGGATAACATTAGCTACCCTCCAATCCACAGGAACTGATCTTGAATCTATAGAACACTAGACCAAGTGGACCCATTGGGCCCAAACTTCTCCTGCGTTAGTGCAGCACCCTCTCCTCCCCCACTCCCCACTCCCCCCTCCACTCCCCTCCCCTCCCCTCCCTCCTCCCCCCTCCACTCCCCTCCCCTCCCTCCTCCCCCCCTCCCTCTTCCTCTTCCTCTTCCCTCTCCCCTCCTCCCCTCCCCTCCCCTCCTCCTCCCTCCCTACCACTTCCCTCCACCCTTCGCCTCCCCTCCCTCCTTCCCATCCCTCCCTCCCCATCCCTCCCTCCTCCCCCATCCCTCCCCCATAACCCCCCTTATCCTCCCTCCTCCCTCCCTCCTCCCCCCTCCCTCCCTCCCTAGGAGATAGATTTAAACTTTAAAATGTGAATAATTTAAAAATATAACACCGATTTCAATGAAACTTCTTCCATTAGCACCAAAGGGACGACAGTGAGTAAGATGGGCCTAAAATTGTCGCGCTATCGTGTACTGTTTTGGCTGTACTTCAGGAACAAACAAACAAACAAACGAGAGTTTTAGTATATAGATTGGAAAATGATCACCAATGCGCCCACGATTTCTAGAGCCACCTCCTTGTGTACCCGGGGATGTAGACCATCAGCCCCATGGGATTTATCAGCTTTCAGTCCCATCAGTCTACCCAATACTATTTCTCACCTAATGCAAATTTCTTTCAGTTCCTCTGTCTCCCAAGATCCTCCGTCCTCTAGTACATCTGGTAGATTGTGTCTTCCTTAGTGAAGACAGAACCGAAGTACCTGGTCAACTCTTCTGTCATTTTCTTGTTATCCATAATAATTTCACCTGTTTCTGCCTTCAAGGGACCCACATTTGGCTTTACCAATCTTTTTCTCTTAATATATCTAAAAAAGCTTTTACTATCCTTCTTTATATTCTTGTCCAGCTTACCCTCGTACGTCATCTTTTCACCTCGTATTGCCCTTTTTGTTACCTTCTGCTGTCCTTTGAAAGTTTCCCAATCCTCTGGTTTCCCACTATTCTTTGCTATGTTATACATCTTTTCTTTTAGTTTTATTCCATCCCTAACTTCCCTTGTCAGCCACGGTTGTCTCTTACTCCCCTCAGAATCTTTCTTCCTCTGGAATGAAATAATCCTGCATCTTCTGCATTATGCCCAGAAATTTCTGCCATTGCTGTTCCACTGTCATCCTTTTCCAGTCGACCTTGGCCAGCTCCTCTCTCATGCCTTCATAGTTCCCTTTGTTCAACTGCAACACTGACACTTCTGATTTAACCTTCTCCCTTTCAAATTGCAGATTAAAACTAATCATATTATGGTCACTACCTCCAAGTGGTTCCTTTACCTTGAGTTCCCTTATTAAATCTGATTCATTGGACAACACTAAATCCAGAATTGCCTTCTCTCTGGTAGGCTCCAGTACAAGCTACTTTAAAAATCCATCTCGGAGGCACTCTACAAACTCCCTTTCTTGGAGTCCAGAACCAACCTGATTTTCCCAGTCCACCAGCCTATTGAAATCCCCCATAACCACAATGGCATTACCTTTGTTACATGCCAGTTTTAACTCTTGCTGCGACTTACACCCTATATTCGGGCTACTGTTTGGGGGCCTGTAGATAACTCTAATTAGTGTCTTCTTACCTTTACAATTCCTCAAGTCTATCCGCAGTGACTCTACATCGTCAGTCCCTATGTCACTCCTTGCAAGGGACTGAATTTCATCCCTCACCAACAGAGCTACCCCACCTCCTCTACCCACCTGCCTATCCTTTCTATAGGACATATAACCCTGAATATTCAGTTCCTATTCCCGATCCTCCTGCAGCCATGTCTCTGTGATCCCTACAATGTCATAACTACCAATCTCTAACTGAGCCTCAAGCTCATCCACTTTACTTCTTATACTTTGCGCATTCATATATAATACCTTTAATCCATTACTCACCTCACCTTTCACATTGATTCCTATTACACTTGGCCATACTCTCCTAAACCTTCGTGAGCTTTCTGTTCCGTTAATTTTGGGGTCTTTCTTAACTTTTCCTATACTCTCTTTCCCTTTAACTCCATCCTTATCTATCCCATTTGTCCCCCCCCCCCACTATTTAGTTTAAACCCACTCGTGTAGCAGTGGCAAACCTGCCTGCCAGAATGCTGGTCCCCCACCCGTCCTTTTTGTACAATTCACCCTGACCCCAAAACAGATCCTAGTGGTCTAAGAGATAAAATCCCTGCCCCCTGCACCATCTCCTCAGCCACACATTCAGATCCCCTATCTCCCTGTTCCTGCCCTCACCAGCATGAGGAACTGGAAGCAAACCGGAGATAACAGCCCTGGAGGTCCTGCTTTTCAGCCTACTTCCAAGCTCTCTAAAATCACGCTGCAAAATCACTTTCTCTTCTTCCCGACATCGTTTGTGCCGACAAGCACTATCACTTCCGGCTGCTCACCTTCACCCTTGAGAATATTCTGCAATCGGTCTGTGAGGTCCTGGATCCAGGCACAGGGAGGCAACACACCATTCTTGAATACCGCTTGTTGCCGCAGAAACCCGTCTGTACCTCTCACGATGGATTCCCCTACTACCACGGCTCTGCCCGACGTTGGTCTCTTCGGCTTTGCCTCAGCGCCACATTTTGCCTCGCAGACTTGTCCGCCACTCAGACCGGCAGTATCTTCTGTCCCGAAAGCTTCCAAGAGGGTGAACCTGTTTTCAAGAGGTACAACGCCCGGGGCCTCCTATACTCCAAGCTTCCTTCCCTTCCTCACCGTCACCCACCTTCAGTCTTCCGGTACCTTCGGTGTAACAATCTCGCTGTAGGTCTTATCCAGGAACTTCTCGTTTTCTTGGATGATCCTGAAGCCATCCAATTGCCCATATGTTGGGGAAGATGTGTTCCCTGCCCAACTAAAGCCCTAAGAAAATCCGGTGCTGAACTTGCTCATTTACTAGCCCCTGTGCAACTTCCTTCTTTCTGTCACATTTGCCATTGAATCAAGTACTATATTTACATAACAATCACCCTTCTGCTCTATTATAGGGTCACCTAAGTACTGTGCAACTTGAGAAAATGGCACCAGTATTACTAACCTTTTCCCCCTCATCTCTTTCACTCTATATATTTGTAACTGACCATGTCTGAAAGTTTCAGGTTAAGTAATGCCATACCATTTGTTATATTATTTTACTGTTCAACCACTGCTTGACTATGTTGGACTTCTTTTGTATCTAAAAAGTGAAAGATACAGGGATATGGTTATGTTGAGAAACTCGCTAAAACCATATGCATAAATATCATAAAACTGATATTTTAATTCCATAATAGTATCTGAAATGTAATAAAAAGGAACTGTAGATGCTAGTTTACACCAAAGATAGACACAAAATGCTTAAACAACCAGAAAACAACTATACATCGTCACTACTGTTATGAATGGTAAAATCAGGAGGTGGTTGATAGGAATTTGGTGAGAATAAAATAGGATCCATGTAATGGGTGTTTGATGGTTAGTGATGAGTTAGTGGGCCATAAGTTATTAAGTTTGCAAAATGTACAAACACTGGTAATAGCTGATCTCCACTCTAATCAACATTTCTTGTGGATTACCTGATATTGATTTTCAAATCACATACAACTAATATTTCAATTCCATAATAGTATCTGAAATGTAATAAAAAGGAATTGTAGATGATGGTTTATACCAAAGATAGACACAAAATGCTAAAACAACCAGAAAACAAATAGCAGATGGTCACAACCCGAAACGTCATTTATCCATTTTCTCCAGAGATGCCGCCAGTTATCAGCGGATCTGGTGGCATCTCTGGAGAAAAAGAAACATTTCAAGTTGGAATCAACTACTATTTGTTTTCTGGTTGTTTAATAAGGTGCTTAGCTCGTTAAATAATTGCCCACGTAAATATTGTTCATAATTCCTGGGTCTCAAATAACATAAAACAGAACAAATACAGGTCCCAAAAAGATTTCTTTGGTATTTCATACCGTCAAATAACCTGTCAATCTATTGTTCATACCTTTTCAATATGTTCCTGTCACACCATCCCAAGTAGTATAAGAAAATAACTGCAGATGCTGGTACAAATCGAAGGTATTTATTCACATAGTGCTGGAGTAACTCAGCAGGTCGGGCAACATCTCGGGAGAGAAGGAATGGGTGATGTTTCGGGTCGAGACCCTTCAAGAAGGGTCTCGACTCGAAACGTCACCCATTCCTTCTCTCCCGAGATGCTGCCCAACCTGCTGAGTTACTCCAGCACTTTGTGAATAAACAACATCCCAAGTGTAATATTACCCTCTATCATAAAAAAAGCTTCCTTGTTGGAATTCCTCTGCGGTTCTTGAGTGAAATGAAATCTACCCAAAGATACTGAATGGATTATACTAACAGAAGGATGTTTTCTGTTCAACTCCTGTCAATTTAATCCTGTACCTTCAGATTATAGTTAGTATACTTCGCCACGGCAACTGTTTTAGCAGCAGATAAAATAGCAAAGATATGCGTGAAGGCCCGAATAAATGTTTGAGCTATAATTGCCTCGCAAGATCTATTTTGTCACAATCGTGAAGATGTTACCAAGAATATTTGCCTGCCAATGATATTGGGATCCTGCATACATGGGGAATGGCTGAGCAGAATGCCAGATAGAAACCGGTGTTATCAGTTGAAAGGCTACCTGCTGTTGGCATGCCCTTTTTAACTGGCAAAATTAGTAACAGTATCTGTTAGCTGTGCTAGTGGTTTCAATTTAATGTAGACAGTATATTTCAATTGGTAGTTTCAATGTAATGTGTACTGCAATATACACTGAGAAATATATGCATTTTAAAAGCATCTTGGCCTGAGCAGCCATCAGATAGGTTTTAGCTACTCCACTGCTTGACAGAGCACTGCACATCAACGATATGAAAATCTGACAGGTTCTACAAATGGACAGGCATTCTACTCTGCCAGATTTCCCAATCAAATAGTGGAAATCAAATTTGCCCAATTGTTTGCTTTCCTTCTCACTTACTCTATCATTTCTTAATTGTTTGCCTCATCAACATCCACAAATAATGCTTCTAGATTTCAACTGTATTTTGAACTTCCCAACTATTCAGAGTTACATAATACTAACATTTACTCCTCTGGAGATGTTAAATTATTGAATCTGACTTATGCCAGTGGATGAAATCAGATCCAATATGTTTGATTCAAATGTGGCACACTACTTCACCAATTTTCTCATTTTCATTTTATTACAAACTTAAAATTCAAAAATGGGAAATTATGTAATTGTAAGAGATTAATGGTTTCACCTGACAGCAATGGCATTTTCATACAAGGCCTTCATCTGTATCCCCAAAATTCTCTGACACATGTCAAAACAATTTTGTCTCGTAAAAATGTTATTTGAAAACAACAATAAACCTTCTGTCACAAAACAAAAGAGCAGAAATGAACTGCACAGCCTGAGGTTAAGTTGAGCTTTTGTTACCATAGCTACTGTGAAGGTGTGCCATTGCTTTGCAAGCATGCAATAGATTGAAAGCTTCTGACAACAGAGGCACCGGAATAAAAGCCATATGGCACTTATAGGGCTTTTTATTGGATTATCATCAACACGCATAAATTCTCATCCAAATAATGGAACAATGTGTATTATCATTCACTAATTTGTTATATCTGTCTGCCTTTGTCATTCAATTTTATGGATTATTATAATGCAGCCTGATTCTCATCAGCACATCAAGTGAACTGAGTACATTGTGCTTCACAGTAAAGTTTAGATTTTCTGGCTATGTTTCTGTTCATATCTTTCTACAGATCTAAATTAATACTGATAATTATTTCTGGTATGAATCCACATTTTAAATTTCATTTCTCAGCATTTAAGATCCTCATTTCTCAATGGAATGATAAAACATAAAGGAATAAGGGAAGAATGACAAGTGATACAACGAAAACAATAGGGGCTATTAAGATCAGTCAGTGCCCTCCTGTATTGATTCCGATGAAGCTCATGGAGTCAGTGGGAAATGACTGAATTTGCATGGACTTTTAGCTGCAAACAATAAGAGTGCCAATAAGAGTGGTAAAGCACTGCCCAAAACCCACCATTACCACGCCCTCCCAGAGGGCCAGAATATAGGCCACTAAACTGCCCTATATCTCTTGCCAGACTGAGCTTAACACACTTAAGAAGCTCAGCATTACCCCCAAAAAAACACTCAATTCTCATCCTTAAATATTATGTTTCTCTACCAGAAGCAAACCATGGTTGTCAGCAACATCTAGAAAATACTTGCCAGCAACTCGTCAAAGCTTCTTCTGAAGTATCTCTGGAACTTTTGACTTTTATTGTCTAGGAAGACAAACTCTCAGGCACATGGGGAGCATCTCTTCCTGTTTCCCCTCCAATGCATATTAAGATTTTGAAATCCTTTCCTGCTCTTGGTTCCAGTATCATGCAAAGCTCCCAATTTACAGGACTGAGAGTACATTCACCACATAGATGTCAGCTGTTTAAAAAGTCAGCTTACTGGCAGCTTTTCATGGGGAATTAAGGATGGACTTTGCCACTGACATCCACACTCCACTGTAAGAGATTGGTAAATGTTCTATTCCTTACAGATCTTGTTAGGAAATCCAAGAATTTGTAGAGGTGGTGCAGTCAGGTCTTTGACATTTTTTAATCAATTCTGCTGCTTACATGAGTGTCAATATAAGAAATTACATCAATATTAATGGCCTTCCTCTGAGAGTCGCGCATATATTCTTAAGACACAATAACTTCTGGTTGGTGTGGGAAAACTACATGGAATCTTTTTTCTAACACAGCTTTTTTTTCTGCAGACCAATTTCCAAAGTAACTTTTAATAGTTCTCTATTTCATACTCAAAATTGCAATATAACCAATTAGGCTAACATAATGCAAATCATATTGCCTAATTCATCAGTCACATTATATCCAATTCATATTATGGAAACACGCATTATAGCAGAACTACCTGTATATAATTAAGCTCCTTATCTGTTAATCGGCATTTGTACAATGAGTCTAAACATTTCTAACTTTGGCTGTAAAATATTTGTTATTGTGCTGCATATGGAGCAAATGTAATTTTGTTTGTTGAGCAAACAAATTACAAAGTACTTATTGTTCTTTACAATAGCTGCAGGAGGTTTAAAGTTAAAAACAGAAAATGCTAAATCATTCAGCAGGTCGGGCAACACCTATGGAAAGAAAAAACATGCTTGCATCATTTTCTGTTTTTTTTTACTAAATCTCTCCAAATCTGCCAAATCTTACATAAAATGTGGTTCCCAAAACTGGACACAATACTAGAGTTATCAAGTCCAGTTTATTGTTGTATGCACAAGTATGTTGAGATGTAAGTACTGTACAATAAAAACTTTGCTTGCAGAGGCATTATAGGCATGTACGCTCAGACAACACACAAAACATAATTATACATACATTTTCAAGATAGTGCAAAACCAAGACATTAGTGCAAAACACAATTGGAAAAAAAGTCCATTGTAGTGCAAGAGATGATCCAGTATTCTATTGCTGGGGTCGGATTAGTATTGTGCAGTTGGTTCACGAAGCTGATGGTTATACGGGAATGAAAGCCTTGCACACAGCCTTGAGATGCCTCTGTGTTGATGGTCAGTCAGGTGGAAATGTTGTTACCGATTGGCATTAACTGAGATTATTCTGTTACCAATTTAGGAACTAATCCAATAGCACTGGTTACCAAATACTAACACGGCAGAGAGTTTGGATTTACTAACTCCCTGCAAGTAACGGGACGAAAAGCTGATAAATCTGAAGATCAGCCGAGCTGTATCTTAGTTCTAAAAACAAGTGGCTGCAGAGATACTGACGCTTTCAGTTATAATCCTTCCGAACTCCCTTACTCTTTTAAAGTATCAGGGGATTGGAAAATAATATTCAATAAGATGAACAAAACCAACAAACTGTACGCCAGTTCTCTTGACCTATTGGGAAACTGCTGGAATCTACTGTTAAGGAAAGAGTACAGTACATTTACTAAGTCTCAATACAATTAAGCAGAGACAACAAGGTTTTATAAACATTTTACAAAGTTATTAGAGTCCTTCAAGAATGTAACCAACAGAATGAATAAAGAAAACAGAGTATATATAGTGGATCTGAATTTGCAAAATACATTTGTAAGGTTACTGCACAAGATGAGGGTTTGTTTTTGTTCAAATTAATGTTAATTACAAGGCACTTAAAAAGACCAAAAGGGGCCATGAAATCACATTGCCTAGTCAGATGAATGTAAATCCCAAGGCTTTTTACAGAATATTAAAAACAAGAGGGTAACCAGGGGGAAGGTAGACCCACTCAAGGATAAAGGATGGAATTTATGCTTGGAGTCAAGGCTGTAAGGTACTAAACAAATACTTTGCATCTGAATCACCAAGAAGAAGGACATGGAAGACAGTGAGATCAGTGGGGAACACTAAAATGCAACAGGTTTAAGATCAAGAAGTGGTGGTGTTAGGGCTCTTGAAAAGCATTGTGGATAAATCTCCAAGGCTTGATGGGATCTATCCCAAGTTATTAAGAGAGAAAATTCACATTCATGTGATAGGAGCAGAAATAGGCCATTTGGCCCATCAATTCTACTACAATCATGGCTGATCTGTCTTCCCCTCTTAACCCCATTCTCCTGCCTTCGCCCCAGAACCTCTGATACCCATACTAATCAAGAATCTATCTATCTCTGCCTTAAAAATGTCCATTGACGGCCTCCACATCCTTCGTGGCAATGAATTCCACAGATTCACCACCCTCTGACTAAATTCCTTCACATCATCTTCCTAAAGGAACATCCTTTTATTCCAAGGCTATGACCTTTGATCCTGGACTCTCACACTAATGGAAATATCATAGTTTGGTATGGAAAAAAGTGAATTGCAGAGAGTCATGGATGCAACCCAGTCCATCATGCAAACTAGCCTTCACCCCATCTAAACCTCATGCTACCTTGGAAAAGCTGACAACATTATCAAGAACTGCTCACACCCCAGACATTCTCTCTTCTCCCCTCTTCTGTTGGGCAGAGGATACAAAAACTTTAAAGCACATATCACCAGATTCAAAAGCAGATCTTTCCCCATTGTTATCAGACATTTCAGTAGATCTCTCATATACCAAGGATGTATTCTTGACCTTCCAATCTATCTCATTGTTGGCCTTGAATTTTTTTACCTGGTCTTTTCCTGCAGCCAGACACTATAGTCTACACTGTTTCCTTTCTCTTTCCACGCGATCTGTTATACTAATGTATGGTATGAATGTACTCATACATTGTATGATTTGCCTGGATAACTCATAAAGCAAAGTTTTTCCAATGTAACTCAAAACAGCTGACAATAATAAACAGGACCAATTTCTGTCAATTATTTGGATAAAGGGACCATGTGTATTGTATCCAAGTTTGCTGATGAGAAAGTAAGTTTCAAGGAGGACACAAGGACTGCCAATGGATATAGGCACACTAAATGAGTAGCAAGACAATGGTAAATAAGTACAGAAGGTAGAACTGTGAGGTTACCCACTTTAAAGGAGAGAATAATAAAATCAAAACATTAATTAAATCCATCGAGTACTGGCAGTTAGAGAGGTCTGGGTGTCCTTCTGCAAGAAAGACAGACTTGCCATGCAAGCAAATGTGATGTTGATTTTTGCTTACAAGAGAGATATGGTAAAATTATAACTGCCTGGCCACAATTGTGGGGTACTTTGTAAGACCACATCTGTTTACTATTTGGGGGGGGGCGACTTTCATGGGAGACAGTGCAGATATCAATTTCTAGGATGAAGGGTTATGGTACAAGGAAAAATTAGTCGTTTGGACTTGTATTATCTTAAATTCAAGAATAAGGTAATCACTTTTTTTTTATTTTAATTTTTTTATCAAAAAATACTTTATTCATGTAATAAATATCATTTACAAAACATCTTTTTTAAACAAACCCATCCGACATTTCCGGAGGTTACATATTCAATACAGGCATTTACTTAGACATATACATACATTTACATACATATCCCTTATTTGGAGGGGCGTTTCTCTCCACCACACCCTGCCCCCCATGTCCAGCAGCGGAAGGACCCTAGACTGTGCTCCTCCCCCACAGGGCCTTGGCATTGGCTGCACCGAGCTTCAGAGCGTCCCTCAGCACGTACTCCTGCAGTCTGCAGTGGGCCAGTCGGCAACATTCCTTGACGGACAGCTCGCTCCGCTGGGAGGTCAACAAGGATCGGGCAGACCAAAGAGCGTCTTTCACCGAGTTGATGACCTTCCAGCAGCACTCGATGTCAGTCTCGGAATGCGACCCTGGGAACAGTCCGTAGAGCACTGAGTCCTCTGTGACGGAGCTGCTCGGAATGAATCGTGACAGGGACCCCTGCAGACCTCTCCAGACTCTCCTGGCAAATCCACACTCTTTGAAGAGGTGGGCCACCGTTTCCTCTCCGTAGCAGCCGTCCCGAGGGCAGCGTGCGCTGGTAGTGAGGTTCCGGCGGTGCAGGAAGGATCTGACTGGGAGGGCTCCCCTCACCGCCAGCCAAGCCAGGTCTTGGTGCTTGTTGGTGAGTGCTGGCGATGAGGCATTTTGCCAGACAAGCTGGGCGGTCTGCTCTGGGAACCACGCCACAGGATCCATGGAGTCATTCCCCTGCAGTGCCTGCAGGACGTTCCGTGCTGACCACTGCCCGATGGACTTGTGGTCAAAGGTGTTGGTCCGGAAGAACCTGTCCACAAACGACAGATGGTTCGGCAATGTCCAGCTGACTGGCACATTGCGTGGCATCTGCGCCAGGCCCATCCTTCGCAACACCGGGGACAGGTAGAACCTCAGCAGGTAGTGGCATTTGGTGCCCACGTGCCTTGGCTCTATGCTCCGCCTGATGCAGCCACACACGAAAGTGGCCATCAGAATGAGGGCGACGTTGGGCACGTCTTTACCCCCGTTGTCTGCCGACTTGTGCATTGTGGCTCGTCGCACCCGGTCCATCGCCGACCCCCAGATGAAACGGAAGACGGCCCGGGTGATCCCCGTGGCGTAGGAGGGAGGGACGGGCCACACTTGCGCCAAGTACAGCAGCCCCGAGAGCACCTCACACCTGATGACCAGGTTTTTCCCCGTGATGGAGAGGGAGCGCTGCTTCCACAGCTCCAGCTTCTTCCCCACCTTGGCTATCCACTCCAGCCAATTTTTGTTACATGCCTCAGCCTTCCCGAACCAGATCCCCAGCACCTTCAGGAAGTCAGGCTTGATGGTGAAGGGGATGGAAGATCGGTCGGGCCAGTTGCCAAAGAGCATGGCCTCGCTCTTCCTGCGGTTTACCCTGGCCCCCGTGGCCAACTCAAACTGGTCGCAGACGCTGATCAGTCTGCGGACCGACCCTGGGTCCGAGCAGAAGATGGCGACATCGTCCATGTACAGGGAGGCCTTGACCTGAGTGCCCCCACTGCCTGGCAATGTCACTCCTCTTATGCTCGCATCCTTCCTGATGGATTCGGCAAAGGGTTCAATGCAACAGACGAACAAGACAGGGGAAAGAGGGCAACCCTGCCTGACTCCAGACCTGACGGGGAAGCTGTCTGATTCCCACCCATTAATTTGGACTGCACTACAGATATCGGAGTAGAGCAGTTGTATCCACTTCCTGATTCCCTCCCCAAAGCCCATTTTGGAGAGCACGTCCCTCATGTACGTGTGCGATATCCTGTCGAAGGCCTTCTCCTGGTCCAAGCTGACCAGGCAGGCATCCACCCGTCTGTCCTGCACGTCGGCAATGGTATCTCTCAGCAGCACCAGGCTGTCTGAGATTTTCCTGCCAGGTACAGCACAGGTTTGGTCCGGGTGGATCACCTGTCCCAGAGCAGACTTGACCCGGTTGGCGATGGCCTTAGACAGGATCTTGTAGTCTACATTCAACAATGTGATGGGTCTCCAATTCCTTAAGTCATTCATCTCCCCCTTCTGCTTGTAGATCAGGGTGATGTTGCCCTTCCTCATAGAGTCTGACATGCTGCCGGCTAGAAGTATATCGTTGTACACTTCCAGCAGGTCCGGGCCCACCCAGTCCCACAGAGCCGAGTACAACTCTGCCGGTAAGCCATCGCCTCCGGGAGTTTTACTCGAGTCAAAGGAACGGATGGAGCCAGTCAGCTCCTCCAGGGTCAGTGGTTGGTCCAGACTCTCCCGCTTGCTGTCGTCCAAGACTTCCGTGATGGAGGACAGGAAGTTCTGGGAGGCGGTGCTGTCTGTGGTCTTTACATCGTACAGATCCTTATAAAAGGATCTGCAGATCTTGAGCATGTCTGTCTGCGAGGATGTTACCGAGCCGTCCTCCTCCCTAAGGCTTTTGATCACAGAGCTCCCCCTGTGAACCTTATGGAAGAAGTAACGTGAGCACGTCTCATCCTGCTCAACATGGCGGACCCTGGACCGGAAGATGATCTTGGAGGATTCAGAGGTAAAGAGCCGAGCTTGCCGGCCCTTCAACTCTCTCAGTTCCTCCCTCACATCCACCCCTCTCCTCTGCAGAAGGAGTAGCTGCTGCAAATCTGTCTGGAGTTGACACAGTTCCCTCTTACCCTGTCTTGCTCTCTGAACACCTTTGGAGACGAAGAACTTCTTGATGTTCTCCTTTGTTGTCTCCCACCAGAGTGTCTGGGAGTCAAAGAGGGGCCTCACAGTTCTCCAACATGCGTAGTCCCTCTTTAGCTCCTTAACGTTCTCCGGGGTCAACAGCTCCACGTTTAGCTTCCACGTCCCTCTGCCCGCCTTCCGGTCCTCCTGTAGGTGACAGGTGGCCTGAAGGAGGCAGTGGTCAGAGAAGAACACCGGCGCGAGGTCGGTGTGTCTGACCGTGACGGCCCTCGATGTGAAGAGGAAGTCTATCCGGGACTGGGCTGAACCGTTTGGTCCTGACCAGGTGAACCGTGGCTGGACTCCGCCTGCAGGGTCACTGAAGGCGTCACGCAGCTTTGCATCTTTGACCGTTTCCACCAGGAGTTTAGAGGTGCCGTCCAGTCTGTGGTTGGCACTGCCGGATCGTCCAGCTGCATCGATGATGCAGTTGAAGTCACCGGCCAGAACGAGCGGTCTAGACGTGGCCAGCAGCGGTGGGAGCTGCTGGAGGACGGCCACCCGCTCGCTCCACCTGGGTGAGGCATACACATTTATCAGCCGGAGCGGAGAACCACGGTACATTACATCCACCACCAAGAGACGACCCCCCACCACCTCCCTTACCTCAGTGATGGTGAAGCCCCCTCCCCGCAGCAAGATCCCCAGACCGGACGCACGACAATCATTTCCCCCCGACCATACCGACAGTCCGTGGGGCCACCATCGCGACCACCTCCGATAGCAGCGAAGGTGTGGCAGCCCGCACTCCTGTAAAAAAGTCACATCCGCCTTTACCTTGGCCAGGTACTGCAAGGCTTTTTTTTTTATCAAAAAATACTTTATTCAAGTTATAAATATCATTTACAAACATCATTTTTAAACAAACCCATCCGACATTTCCGGAGGTTACATATTCAATACAGGCATTTACTTAGACATTTACATACATTTACATACATATCCCTTATTTGGAGGGGCGTCTCTCTCCACCACACCCTGCCCCCCATGTCCAGCAGCGGAAGGACCCTAGACTGTGGTCCTCCCCCACAGGGCCTTGGCGTTGGCTGCACCGAGCTTCAGAGCGTCCCTCAGCACGTACTCCTGCAGTCTGCAGTGGGCCAGTCGGCAACATTCCTTGACGGACAGCTCGCTCCGCTGGGAGGTCAACAAGGATCGGGCAGACCAAAGAGCGTCTTTCACCGAGTTGATGACCTTCCAGCAGCACTCGATGTCAGTCTCGGAATGCGTCCCTGGGAACAGTCCGTAGAGCACAGAGTCCTCTGTGACGGAGCTGCTCGGAATGAATCGTGACAGGGACCCCTGCAGACCTCTCCAGACTCTCCTGGCAAATCCACACTCTTTGAAGAGGTGGGCCACCGTTTCCTCTCCGTAGCAGCCGTCCCGAGGGCAGCGTGCGCTGGTAGTGAGGTTCCGGCGGTGCAGGAAGGATCTGACTGGGAGGGCTCCCCTCACCGCCAGCCAAGCCAGGTCTTGGTGCTTGTTGGTGAGTACTGGCGATGAGGCATTTTGCCAGACAAGCTGGGCTGTCTGTTCTGGGAACCACGCCACAGGATCCATGGAGTCATTCCCCTGCAGTGCCTGCAGGACGTTCCGTGCTGACCACTGCCCGATGGACTTGTGGTCGAAGGTGTTGGTCCGGAAGAACCTGTCCACAAACGACAGATGGTTCGGCAATGTCCAGCTGACTGGCACATTGCGTGGCATCTGCGCCAGGCCCATCCTTCGCAACACCGGGGACAGGTAGAACCTCAGCAGGTAGTGGCATTTGGTGCCCACGTGCCTTGGCTCTATGCTCCGCCTGATGCAGCCACACACGAAGGTGGCCATCAGAATGAGGGCGACGTTGGGCACGTCTTTACCCCCGTTGTCTGCCGACTTGTGCATTGTGGCTCGTCGCACCCGGTCCATCGCCGACCCCCAGACGAAACGGAAAACGGCCCGGATGATCCCCGTGGCGTAGGAGGGAGGGACGGGCCACACTTGCGCCAAGTACAGCAGCCCCGAGAGCACCTCACACCTGATGACCAGGTTTTTCCCCGTGATGGAGAGGGAGCGCTGCTTCCACAGCTCCAGCTTCTTCCCCACCTTGGCTATCCGCTCCAGCCAATTTTTGTTACATGCCCCAGCCTTCCCGAACCAGATCCCCAGCACCTTCAGAAAGTCAGGCTTGATGGTGAAGGGGATGGAAGATCGGTCGGGCCAGTTGCCAAAGAGCATGGCCTCGCTCTTCCTGCGGTTTACCCTGGCCCCCGTGGCCAACTCAAACTGGTCGCAGACGCTGATCAGTCTGCGGACCGACCCTGGATCCGAGCAGAAGACGGCGACATCGTCCATGTACAGGGAGGCCTTGACCTGAGTGCCCCCACTGCCTGGCAGTGTCACTCCTCTTATGCTCGCATCCTTCCTGATGGATTCAGCAAAGGGTTCAATGCAACAGACGAACAAGACAGGGGAAAGAGGGCAACCCTGCCTGACTCCAGACCTGACGGGGAAGCTGTCTGATTCCCACCCATTAATTTGGACTGCACTACAGATATCAGAGTTGAGCAGTTGTATCCACTTCCTGATTCCCTCCCCAAAGCCCATTTTGGAGAGCACGTCCCTCATGTACGTGTGCGATATCCTGTCGAAGGCCTTCTCCTGGTCCAAGCTGACCAGGCAGGCATCCACCCGTCTGTCCTGCACGTAGGCAATGGTATCTCTCAGCAGCACCAGGCTGTCTGAGATTTTCCTGCCAGGTACAGCACAGGTTTGGTCCGGGTGGATCACCTGTCCCAGAGCAGACTTGACCCGGTTGGCGATGGCCTTAGACAGGATCTTGTAGTCTACATTCAACAATGTGATGGGTCTCCAATTCCTTAAGTCATTCATCTCCCCCTTCTGCTTGTAGATCAGGGTGATGTTGCCCTTCCTCATAGAGTCTGACATGCTGCCTGCTAGGAGTATATCGTTGTACACTTCCAGCAGGTCCGGGCCCACCCAGTCCCACAGAGCCGAGTACAACTCTGCCGGTAAGCCATCGCCTCCGGGAGTTTTACTCGAGTCAAAGGAACGGATGGAGCCAGTCAGCTCCTCCAGGGTCAGTGGTTGGTCCAGGCTCTCCCGCTTGCTGTCGTCCAAGACTTCCGTGATGGAGGACAGGAAGTTCTGGGAGGCGGTGCTGTCTGTGGTCTTTACATCGTACAGATCCTTATAAAAGGATCTGCAGATCTTGAGCATGTCTGTCTGCGAGGATGTTACCGAGCCGTCCTCCTCCCTAAGGCTTTTGATCACAGAGCTCCCCCTGTGAACCTTATGGAAGAAGTAACGTGAGCACGTCTCATCCTGCTCAACATGGCGGACCCTGGACCGGAAGATGATCTTGGAGGATTCAGAGGTAAAGAGCCGAGCTTGTCGGCCCTTCAACTCTCTCAGTTCCTCCCTCACATCCACCCCTCTCCTCTGCAGAAGGAGTAGCTGCTGCAAATCTGTCTGGAGTTGACACAGTTCCCTCTTACCCTGTCTTGCTCTCTGAACACCTTTGGAGACGAAGAACTTCTTGATGTTCTCCTTTGTTGCCTCCCACCAGAGTGTCTGGGAGTCAAAGAGGGGCCTCACAGTTCTCCAACATGCGTAGTCCCTCTTTAGCTCCTTAACGTTCTCCGGGGTCAACAGCTCCACGTTTAGCTTCCACGTCCCTCTGCCCGCCTTCCGGTCCTCCTGTAGGTGACAGGTGGCCTGAAGGAGGCAGTGGTCAGAGAAGAACACCGGGGCGAGGTCGGTGTGTCTGACCGTGACGGCCCTCGATGTGAAGAGGAAGTCTATCCGGGACTGGGCTGAACCGTTTGGTCCTGACCAGGTGAACCGTGGCTGGACTCCGCCTGCAGGGTCACTGAAGGCGTCGCGCAGCTTTGCATCTTTGACCGTTTCCACCAGGAGTTTGGAGGTGCCGTCCAGTCTGTGGTTGGCACTGCCGGATCGTCCAGCCGCATCGATGATGCAGTTGAAGTCACCGGCCAGAACGAGCGGTCTAGACGTGGCCAGCAGCGGTGGGAGCTGCTGGAGGACGGCCACCCGCTCGCTCCGCCTGGGTGAGGCATACTCATTTATCAGCCGGAGCGGAGAACCACGGTACATTACATCCACCACCAAGAGACGACCCCCCACCACCTCCCTTACCTCAGTGATGGTGAAGCCCCCTCCCCGCAGCAAGATCCCCAGACCGGACGCACGACAATCATTTCCCCCCGACCATACCGACAGTCCGTGGGGCCACCATCGCGACCACCTCCGATAGCAGCGAAGGTGTGGCAGCCCGCACTCCTGTAAAAAAGTCACATCCGCCTTTACCTTGGCCAGGTACTGCAAGGCGGATACACATCGCACAGTGCTCTTCACACTGCGCACGTTTAAGGATGCCAGTTTCAGCTCCATTGTCCTTTATTGTCCCAGGCGATCCTCCCGCATGCCAATCATCTGGCTCAGTTCCTGCACATTTTTGTCGCACAGGTAGTGGTACAGGTTGGTGGCTTCCTCAGCACAGGGTGTATTTTCTGGCGAAGCCACTGCGCTGCTCCCAGTGTCCTGGAGCTGGGGCCCATTGGCCACTGCGCTGCTCCCGGTCTCCCGGAGCTGGGGCCCATTGGCCACTGCACTGCTCCCGGTCTCCCGGAGCTGGGGCCCATTGGCCATTGTGCCGCTCCCGGTCTCCCGGAGCAGGGGCCCATTGGCCGTTGTGCCGCTCACGGTCTCCCGGAGCAGGGGCCCATTGGCCGTTGTGCCTCTCACGGTCTCCTGGGGCTGGGGCCCATTGGCACTGCTCCCAGTCTCCTGGGGCTGGGGGGCAACAGACACGTTCTTTCTCTTACCTTCCTCCTCCCCCGTTTCCTTCCTCTGCCTCTGCCTCCGTTGTCGGCTCCTCCCGGTCGTCTCATCCTCCGATGCGGAGAGGCTGCTGGCCTCGTCCTGGGAGAGGACTCTTTTTTGGGACTTGCTTGCCCCCTCCGCCTTTTTCTCCGTGCGCACAGCCTTCAATGTTTTCCTCGACTGTACCACCTTCCATTCCTCCTCTTCCTGTTCCAACTCTTCCATCGACTCACCCTCGTGGGGAGGGGCCTGGGGTGCTCTGTCCTGCGGTTGGGGGCTCCTGGTGGTCGCGTTGTCCTCGCCCCTGCTCTCCTTTCCTTTTTGGGCTTTTTCCGTGGTAGGAGGCGTCTCGTCCACCCTGGGGGTGCTGGCAGCGGCCCCTCTTATCGCCTGTGCATAAGTGCTTGCTCTTTTAGGGCAGGCCCTGTAAAGGTGGCCTGCCTCCCCACACAGGTTGCAGCTCTTACTTTGTACTGCAAGGCGTTTGATACAATGCAAACTGAGAGGATGTCCTTCTGGTTGTTGGTGGAGGACAGAGTGCATGGACTCATTATAAAGGACTACTCATTTAGACTAAGATGAGGAGTAATTTCTTTTCAGGGTTGATAATCTTCCAATTCCCTACTACAGAGAGCAGTGAATGCTGATTTGTTCAGCGCTTTAAGGTCAAGATATTTTTGGACAATTGTGCAAATCCAGGGTTAAAGTGTTCAAGCAGGAAAGATAAATTAAGACCAATAATCCAATCAAACTGGTGGACTAATCAGCCCTGGCACATGTACAACAAGTCTGCAGACACACACAGGAGGGAACTGAATTATAAGGAAGTCAAAAGTGTAGGTAATTATACTATTGAATTTATTCATGTCCAGTCTGACATCTTACACCCTGAAGTGTGTACACACCACTAAAGGGCAATCAATGTCAAACAATCCATACCGCAATTAACATTACAACACAAGAAATTACTCATCAAGAAGTATTCACAGTACAGATGAAAAAACATTTTTATGTTCTTTTGTCCTGTGTGGCCTACTGCTGTTCCTATTTCTTATATTCTCTTTCTCTTGCCCAAATAATCTTCTTTGTGTCATCTTATTAGACATAAATACATAGAAAATAGTTGCAGGAGCAGGCCATTTGGCCCTTCGAA
Source organism: Rhinoraja longicauda (assembly GCF_053455715.1). Classification (NCBI taxonomy): domain Eukaryota; kingdom Metazoa; phylum Chordata; class Chondrichthyes; order Rajiformes; family Arhynchobatidae; genus Rhinoraja; species Rhinoraja longicauda. The sequence continues at coordinate 27,893,813 of NC_135963.1, read as the reverse complement.
GCAGCACCACCATTCAATATGATCATGGCTGATCATCCAAAATCAATAGCAAGGGTGAGGTCAAGCTTTCTGCCTAGCAGACTTACTAAGTCGACATTGACAACAGTCCATAACTTAATATCATTCCCACAGTCCATAGTTTAATATCATTACCACGCTTCTTGTACACAGTTAATGGCATATGATGGCTGTGCCTCAAACCTCCATTTTAAAAATAGACTTAGAAAAGGAACAGATGTAAATAAAGAGATGTTGCAGTGGTAATGAATACAGTAAGAAATATACTGATGTTGCTGTGAACAGTAAATAACAAAGCAAAAGAAGATATTTTGGAAAAACATGCAGCAAATCACATCTATTAAAAAGTAGTCTGGGAGGTTAAAACATGTGGTTAAATTATTTGTCCTTCATAAAACTGAGACCATGAAAGAAGTAAATGCCCAAACCATCTTGAAAAAGCAAAAAGAAAGAAAAATAATGGAGTTTGAAGAGAGTTAGTGGTTGAAAAATAATTTGTAATACATAAACATGAAACTAGAGGATTTCATTTTTTAATTAAATGAGCCACTGGTGGCCCCTGACCTGATGTATTGCCAGCATTTTCATTTTATTTCCAATCACTATGTTGCTCTGCACCTATTTCCTGGCATTAATTATTCTTTTCCCCAGTAGATGAAGAGCCTACATTGAATTAATTAATATTTTCCATGTTCCGAAACACAAAGTTGTGTTTGTGGCTAATACATTGTACCTGCAAATGTTGATCAATAAATATATTCAGCACAACCATTTACTTATTTTTGAGCATCTGGGTTGGATAGGCAATTATTTACTTAATCACATGGTGCACTATATACTCAAAACTTCAATTCTTTTGATATTTACACAGGAAAATAATCTATTGGGGTCCACATTAGCCATGCATGAATCCAGGAGAATTGAGAACAGATGGAAGAGAAACAGGAGAAACCTGTTCCAGCATTTGAAGGTTGTGGGTGAAATTACATCATCCTATCCTCGAGTTTATTGATTCACAAAGCAAAACAAAATTGCAGATGCAACATAGAAAATGCAGTAAAAATGTAGCACATCAGCCAGCAGCATTGTGGAGAGAAAATGTTTTAATACTGCAAGTTGATTAACTTTTGCTGGAACTGCGAAAAATTAGTGAACAGGCATGATTTAACCTGCAGAGAAAAGGGGCGAAGAAGGCCTATGAAAGATGACATTCTGTCTTGCAGCGATGTGAAAAGCAGAGGAGTAAGAAATATACAAAGCTAAGCAAGGTGAAATACAGAACACAGCAGTTGCTGGAAATATGAAGTAGCAGAGAGTGCTGCAAAAGTCCAGCAGGTTGGGCAGCATTTGTAAACAGAGATTAAAGGAGTTTCACCTGAACGGGTATGGAGCAAAAAGCAAAAACTGCCAATGTTAGAAATCTGAAACAAAACCAAAACCAGAAAGCCCTGGTAACATTCAAGAGGCCAAGAGGTATAAGTGAAGGCAGAAGCAGAGTTAACATCCCAGCTCCCCAAATAACCAGATGGTGGTCAACTCAACATGCATCAAGAGACCTTATGTCGGAAATAGTCAGTTCTGAAAGGACTGGTTGGCAAAAATTGTGGCATCCAGTGTTGAGCCACTAAATGGAAGATAAAATCTTGTTCCTCAAGCTTACATAAAGCTTTGTTGGAACAGTGTTGGAAGTAAAATCCAGTAAAGTGGGAAGGAGTGGAGCATGAAAGCAACAAACAACTGGAAGCTCACAGTGAAAGTTGCAAAGTGAATTAAAGTGTTTTGCAAAGTGGTCGCCCAGTCTGCATTTAGTTCAACTTATGTAGAGTACATCATATCAGTTGTACCAAATGCAGTGTACTAAATTGGAAAGAGTGCACGCAAATTACTGCTTTTATTGTGAGGAAAGTTTGTGTCCCAAATGGAAGAAAAGTTGGATATAAAAGGTCAGGTGTGGCAGGTATTGGTGAAGATGGAAGAATGGACCAGGGAGTTGCAGAGGGAAGGGTCCCATTGGAATGCTTAGAGTGGGAAAGATGTATCTCATGGTGGCACCATATTGAAAAGCCATTGTGGAAACCTGCGAGATAGAAAATGAGGAAAGAGGAAATCCACGCTACCTACAGGTGGGAGGAGAGTGGGCGAGAACAAAAGTACAGGAAATGGAAAAACCTTTCCATACTCCAAAGACGTACAGGTATGTAGGTTAATTGGCTGGGTAAATGTAAAAAATTGTCCCTAGTGGGTGTAGGATAGTGTTAATGTACGGGGATCGCTGGGCAGCACGGACTTGGAGGGCCGAAAAGGCCTGTTTCCGGCTGTATATATATGATGATGATGATATGAACACAACTAGTCAGTGTTGAATTGAGTCACTGACCTAGGCCTGGGGATTCCAAAGATGCAAATTCCCTCTCTCTCAATAAACAAACTCTCAGCATCTACCTGTCAAGCCCTATAGTCATAGGTTTGATTTAGATGGTCTCTTATTCTTCCAAATTCTGAAGAATGTACTATTTAATCCCTCCTTATGGCATAGTTTACAACCCAGAAATCCTTCGTAAGGTAAATATTTCTCCCTTTAGATAACAACACGTAACTCTACTTGAGATGTTGATTTTAAAAAGAGTGAGACTTCTTCATTCTCATACTCCAACATCATGCTTATAATAAAACACTATCTCGCTAAACATTTCTATACATGTTAAATTGTGTGATTTGCATATACGGATCCCCAAATCCCTCTTATTATCATAATTTATGATTTATATTTCCAGAATAAATATTTTATGCCTAGTCAGAGGATGGAGCAGCCTCAAACTATTTATTAATCTTTTGATAATTTGATCAGGAAATTAGAGGGTACTTTTGATGTTCCTGCCATCTCAAGCACGTAAGGAATCTATTTGCTGAACAATAACAAAACTGTAGATACAGTCAAAGGCACCATTTGTGATCAACTTGCAGGCTTGGAATCATCCAATCAAAGGATATGGAATTAAAATGGTGCCACAGCGCCACCTAGGTTGAAGTTGCATTTGGAAGTATCAAATTATTCCATTCTATTAGTAAAAAGAATCAAGCGGAAGAAGGAAAAAGAAAATGTAAAAATAAATAGGAAACTAAAGACAAAACAATATGACAATGCTTGTTCATAATAAATATTGCTCATGAGGAAAAAATTGAAAATAGTTTGAAATCTGACTGCAACTGAATCTAGTACATGCAATACTCAAAAATAATGCCAAAACACCTTCGAATTTCATCACTATCTGCCTTTTTATTGTAACAATACGCTTTAGGGCAGAAAAATTCAGCTGCTGTAGGTTCCATTTTCATCTGGAACACGAATTATGTAGTCATTAGTGGCACATCTATCCCTGTTGCCTGATTATATGAAAAAAGGCCCAATTTCATCTGCCTCAATAATATTATTGGCAACCAGTCAATGTTAATATTTATGCCAATACCCAGATCACTATTTGGGACAGTTCCTATTTAAAGATAATCCACAACTCCCTTACATTAAAGGAGCAGTACAATGTTATGGTTAATAAATTCTGTATTAATCATTATGGTAGAGTCAGCTCCACAATTAATAGGATCTCCATGTTATGCTCCTGCTGGCAAGCTCTATAAACCATCTCCTCTGCAAAGATACAAATCAGTTTATGAACAGCCCATTTCCCCCACAAAGTTTCAGTGAGTGCTCCAAGTTACAGCTTAAACAGAACTACATAAGAAAGGGTACATTTTCCCATTTCGCAGGTAGACAGCCTTGTCATCCTCTCAGCCAATGCTCACATCTGTTACAAGGGAACAGGTTCAAGGATCTATTCACAAAATGCTGGAGTAACTCAGCAGGTCAGGCAGCATCTCGGGAGAGAAGGAATGGGTGACGTTTCGGGTCGAGACCCTTCTCAGGTTCAAGGATCTGATGAGTGGAACAGAAAAAGGCTCACTCAGCTGTTTAGTTGCAAATCAGTTTTATTTGCAAGAAAGGACAAAAACAATCATTGTCTCAGTATGCGCAGGGTCCAGTTTTACAGCAGCACACCTCTCTCTCTCTCTCTCTGCCTCCGTCCGCAGCGCTGATCGCGACTCAGCCCATCGGCGAACCCCTATCGTACATGAACACATCAGATTTATTGGCAAAGAAAGAACAGAAAGAATGCTTGTCTTGGTGTGCGCGGGGTCTGTTTTACAACACCACACCACACGTCTCTCTCTCTCTCTCTCTCTCTCTCTCTGCGTCCGCGGCGCGACTCAGCCCGTTGGTGAACCCCTCTCACACATAAACTTGAACTACTGGCTTACTGGCAACTGCCTTTATAAAGGTAAGAAATCAGGTGATGAAATAACCGCCAGTAAGTCCTGGCCAATAGCGCTGCTCCCAAATTCAAACTATAAACAATGGCAGGGGTCTGCATCCCAGCAACCCCCCCCCCGGTTTGGGACCAAAGCGCTATCAGCCGCAGTCTGGCGCATAAATCAATACACAGCGCTACAGACAGCGTGCAAATCAATACACAGAGCGCTACCGGTTTGGCGCCCAAAGGTTTAAACTGAGCGCTGTCAGCTTAATGCGTGGGAATTTAAACAAAGAGCTGTTGGCTGCAAGGCTATGGGTTCTAAATATAGCACTACCGGCTGCAACACTATGAGGTTTAAATATAACGCTACCAGCCACAGAACTATGGGCTTTAAACATAGCGCTACGGCCACAGCGTTATGGGTCACAGACTGTTCGGGGAAATTCTCATATAACAATATCATTGTCAGAAGCCATACAGACAGAGCAGCCATATTGGAAATTTCCATATGGTTGCAGTCAACAGACAGGATTAATTAGGCCAAGCTATTTGATTTATGCGCTTGTAAACCACAAGAAACTCTAGTCAATGAATGTGTGATAACAGATTTTCAGTTGCATACTGGAACAATTGAATAAAGCAAAATATAAGGCTTGTAGCAGGGACATAATAATTTTTGATAAATATTTGTAAAAATCTGTAAAATTTTGTAAAACAGTAAAACTGTCAATCTATCAAATTCGGGACTTGAGTACCAGTGGACATGCTCGTTTTCTGCACTGTTGAACAATATTCTAAGTACTGTAACACAATTTCAAAACACTTTTTTTATATGTTACATAGTAGAATAATAAACTTTACATTGAACTCACTTTGATTAAAGGAAGTGCAGTAAACTGAACCTGGAGAGTTTCAAGGGAGCACAGGAAACAGAACAAGGTGAGTTTCAGGGCATCCCAGGAAACAGCCCAGTGCGTTTAATGAGAACCTGTGAACTGGTAGTCCCTATATGTTGTCGGGAGTACAGCAACCAGGGCCACAATTTGTTGCAGGGAGCACAGGATCTGTGGCCCCGCGTCTGTTTACGGAAATGCAGATACCCTGGGGCCCGAATGTGTTTAAGGAAGTGCAGATACCCTGGGGGGAGAGACCAGACAATCCAGTGTGTTAAAGGAGGTATGGGAATCATGGGTCCTGGTGTGTTACGGGGAGCTAGGATGAAACATATATTGAACCATTTAAATTTTTTTTTCAATTGAAAGATACAGCATGGAAATAGGTCCTTCAGCAAACCATTCACAAAAGTTCTATCCCACTTTCAATAGTTATATCCCATTCACAATAGGTCTATCCCACTTTCACTTCCACTCCCGATACATTAGGGGCAATTAACATAGACCAAGTTAAGGATGAGGAACAGAATAATTTTATCCTGAATGTTATTTAGTTACCTCACTTTTATTCCTTCTATCAGATGCCGCCCGTCTAAAGTGAGAAGACTGAAATATATCTCCTGGCCCTCTATGCCCTGAGAAACTCCAGCATTTTGTATCTCACTTTTACACCAGCTGCATTTATCCTGGCAAGTAAAATATATTCCATTTTATTCCTGTTGAATGCCATGCAGATTCTAGGAAAGCACTGGGGATTGTAAAGGTGAGTCACTTGCCTCTGATCACAATATTTAGGAATCTAAGTTTCTGTAGAAACAAAGAACTGCAGATGCTGGTTAAGGGAAGAAGGTCCTAACCCGAAACATCACCTACCCTTTTTCTCCAGAGATGCTGCCTGGCCTGCTGAGTTACTCCAGCCCTTTGTGTCTATAATATTCTACTAGACTAAGTGGACCTATTGGGCACATTCCTCGTAGAGGGTGGACTGGGAAGGGGAGAGGGTGTCAGTGAGTGAGCCATGGACCCAAAGCCTCTCCTGTATTGGTGTAGCACCCTCAAACCTCTCTACTCAATCCCCCTTATCCCCCCTTCCTCCCGCCACTGACCCACTCCATCCCCCCCTACCCCACCCCCACTTCTGCCTACCTCATCTAATAGTAATTATAGTGGCAACTTCGATCCTTCCCATCGAGTCGTCTCTGCTAGTCACCACTTCACGGAGGAGTGGAGTGAACGTTCTTGACACAAACAACAACAGAGAGATATTCACGACGTTTCAGTTTAATTAGTCGTTTATTGAAGTAGTGATACAAACAGATTAGTATTTCTCTCCATAAGTTTGTTAAGAACTGTATCTAGCCATGGCTCCTTCGTGTCTGACGCATCACGTCTCTGCATACCCAGATGTTCTCATAATTCTGGCTCCTTACAGTCCATATATGTATTCATCTCATGACAACCCCCAAGTGTCCAAAAATAATACAGCAAGATGTATAATAATATAATATGCTAAGACAGCTAATTCATTCTGACTCCTACAGTAATGAATCCTGGAATATTTAATTATCAATCATTGTCACCTTGCAACCATATCTCTCTTATGGCTATAAGATTGTACAATTTATTGCCATTTGTGCAATCTATCTTGCAACAAGTGCTGTATGAATTTTGATAAATAGCATCTAACTTGGATTATTAACTATTTTACTCAATTTCCTGTTGAATATATACTCTTACGTTTGTATGCTCTTTTCCTTCACTCTATTCATGCCTCAACTTCCCTTCCTTCTTACAACCTACAACATCCCATTACTTAGTTTAAAATCTTATATGCAGCCCTAGTTTTTTGTTTCACCGGAACACTGGTCCCAGCTCAATTTAAGTGAAGCCCAATGTAAGGGTATTGCTCCCTCTTTAATACTAATGCCTACATGCCATGAAGTAAAAGCCATTCCTCTCACATCAACCTTTAAGCCACACATCAATTCTTTGGCTTTCATAATGCTTTGCCAATTTGCATGGTGCATATATTTTTACCTTTAACAATTGTGTTTGAATAGGACTTTAATATTAAAAACCAAAACACCTTAGTAAACTGAAATGAAATGTAAACATCATAGAGTCATTGAATCATAAAGTCATACGCTACAGAAACAGGTCCTTCATCCCACTTTCCATGCCAAACATCAAACATCCATTTATACAAATTCCATTTTATTTTCTCCCCAGACCTCCCACTCGCCTATACATTTGGAGCAATTTACAGTGCCAATCAACCTACAAACCCACAAATCTTTGGAAAGTGGGTGGAAACCAGAGCACCCAGAAAGAAACTTCCATGGTTACAGGGAAGACATGTAAACTCCATCAAATGGCCTTGCAGTTGAATTAACTGTGCCACTGTGACACACACATTATCCTATGAACCCATATGTTTTGGGGGATGTGGGAGAAAATCAGCAGTCACAGGGTGAACATGAAAGTCCACACAGATTTGTCAAGATCAAACCCTTGTTACTGAAGTTGTTGGACAGCAACTCTAACTGCATCATTGTTTCTCCCATTACCGTGCAGATAAAATTAGGCTAATTAGCCTACTTCTGTAAGATTCTTTAATTCAGCTACAAACTTCTTAAAAGACTGCCTAGAGACTGAGGCATCCACAACAAAGCAGTTAATTTCTTCTGATCCTTGAGCAGAAATGCTCCTTCAACAACTGAAAAAGCATTTAAAATTGTCTGAAGCTCCAAGAGCTCCCAAAGAGAAGAATGGAATTTTTCCACATATATTGTGATCGTCTGTGATCAAGAGGTTACCACCAAGCTCCCATCTCCTTTCAAAGATTTTGGGAAATACCAAAGTACAGCTTCAATAGATATATGATACTAACAGATCTCCCGATAAGCTATTATAAGAACTGGCTCATGATTTGTGGACCGGTTTTAATTATTTAAAATTCCCTGAGTTTACTGAAAGATCCATTAGATGTATTTATTCAAAAAAGGTAGAGAGACAGAAGGTAGTTGCAATCAGTTATCTTAAAATTTAACATTAAAAACATTGTCACAGGGCACTTTGAAATATTTAAAGTGCCCTTTTGTGGAAGAAACATAATATTTGATTAATTTATTTCAGTTTTGTGAAGAAGTAGGAATGATAGATATACTAAATGTAGGGCTTTAACCTTAGGCTTGGGCTTAAACTTAGGACCACTATTATAAATTACTTCCATGAAAGTACGGAATATTTAAATATTAAATTTATTGCTGACATCAAGAAAAGTAAAAACATAATTTGTGAAGAGGCCATAACAAGAACAAAAAAACTTTTTTTTTGTGGTTGATCATATACGCATCCCATTTACCGCATTACCTTTCAGCTCACCATGTTTTGTTTCCCACATTTCCTTTAAAACCACTGGGTCCAGTTTCCCCAGATACCTTCAAACCCAGTGGGCTCCATTGCCATTAAATTCCCTTTACTTCCCTTTAAACCCACTAGGTTTTGTTTCTTCAAACAATCTGGCTCATCACTCTAAGGACTGGACCCCTACAGGAATCCAATTTCCTTTATCCAGAGGACAATAGAAGTCGTTTTAAATTGCAGCTTAGGGTTAACTTGCTTTGCAAGTATCTGCCTTCTAGTTACAGCCTACCTCCTCAATGGAAATATAGCCAAGTCCTAAAAATGTACTGACCCTACCAGTTAAAAGGCTAGCAAATTTGCCACCTGGATTTCACTGGTGGAAAATTAATTCCTATAAAATATGTAGGTGATTTACCTCCAGAAGAGTAGCCAGGGACAAATTCAAACCTAATTTCTGACAAATATTAAAATGTTTGAAATACATGTAATGTAGAATCATGCTAGGAGGTGGAGACAAAACCTTTGATGTTTTGAAAATTAAACTGGATATACTCATAAATCAATGAAAGGATAATGAAAAAGACACTAAAAGTTGAAATAGATGAAGTTGGAGCAGATGACTGTGACTGCTGAATAACAGCATTTTAAAGTAAACTGCTCATTAACATTTGTTTTGTAGTATAACAAAATTATAATTCAACTTGTGTATTCTTGTTCCTTATGTACACAATGTTACAACTACTATGCATGATTTATAATGGGTTCATTTTGGGGTACAATATTTTGGGTGTCCTATATAAAGACCAGTGTTATACTTACACATATTTGATGCAGATTTTATATTTCTAAACACATAGCACCCTAAGTTCCTCAAAAATTGTTCATTAATCTTTCTTGCCAACAATATTTTCATAACACATTTGAATGAAAGAGAGACACAAGAAACTGCAGATGCTGGAATCTTGAGCAAAAAGTAAGTGCTTTAGGAGCTGAGCAGGTCAGGCAATATCTGTAAAGGGACTGGACAGATAACATTTCAGAAGAAGGGTTCTGACCTGAAACCTTGTCAGTCCATTCCTTCCACAAATGCTGCCTCACCCACTGCGTTCCTCCACTTCATCTACCTTTCCTGAATTAATTTGCAATAAAATAGATGCAATCCAATTCCTCCCACATGCCTTATCAAGTCTACATATGCACAGTTCACTGAATGGACTTAGACTCTCCACATTTGGCTGTTCCTCGTCCATTTAGGTATTCCTACTCTGTGACTGGACCTTGGAAAAGCCTTAACGAAGTGCACATACCCCACTACCCTTATCAACATATTTAGTTAACTCCTCAAAAAAATTAATCAAATTAGTCAGATAGGACTTCCCGTTTATAAGGCCATGCCGACCATCCTTGATTATTCCATGCCTCTCCAGATTAATTCTAATGCAGAATTTAAAAAAACATTCACCCACTGAGGTCCAGTTCCCGCAGTCCATATTTACTCAATTGGTTCCTTCAGTTCCTGCCCACTCACGAGGGTGCCAGTCCCCATGCTCTTTTTTAACGTACCCAATTCTGTTAACTGCACTGCTTTGAAGCCTACGTAGTTCTTTTTCCCACAGTCCTTTTAAAATTACTAGGCCTGTGTTACCCATGCTCTCTTTAAATTTAGTATGTAGTAATTTAAATGTATTATTCTACAGCATTGTACATTTATTTTTTTTAAGTGATATTAAGTGATAGAGTAGAATAATATCCAATAATCTGGACTCTCTTCCTGTCCGGCACCATCAAAGTCCCAAGCATGCTGCATCAAAGAAGTTTTATTGTGGGGAGAAATTGTTGTCTTTGCAGAGGGTAAAGAACTAATGGACATGGATTAATGATGATGAGCAAAAGAGCCAAATGCAACACGAGGACAAACTTCTTTATGCAACTAGTGGTTAGAACTGCAATACCTTACAAAAGATAATAGTGGAGGCAGCTTCAATCGCAGCATTCAAAAAGTGGTTGGATAGGTGCCTGAAAAGAAATTAATTGCAGGGCTTTCAGAAGGGGCAAAGGGATGGGATTAGCTGAATTGTTATCACATGGAACCAGTATAAACTTAAAATGTCAAATGGCCTCATTCCATGCTGCAAACATTCAGTGAATACCAGATGGTGACAGCATCTCTGGTAAAGTAAACATAACATCAATTGATCCTGAGTAAAAATGTTGGAGATGTGTTCTCTGAATGCCTCATGTAGATTTCAGTGCTTAGTGCCCTCTTGCATGTTATTCCTAGCCTTTTGTCTTTCTTTATGAAATCCATCCATCATCTTCCATCTAAGAAGGCACTCATGGAACCACACATGACTGCAGTGAAAATATCTGAGGGCATAGAATGATATAGTCATAGAGCCATACAATACGGACACAGGCCCTTCAGTCCAATTTGCCCGTACTGACCAAGATGCCGCATCTGCATTAGTATCACCTGCCCACATTTGGCACATATCCCTCTGAACCTTTTTTATCCATGTCCCTGTACAAATGTCTTTTAAATGTTGTTAAAGTACCTGCCTCAACTACCTCCTCTTGCAGCTCATTCCATATACCCCATCCTTTGTGTGAAAAAGTTGACCCTCAAGTTCCTGTTAAACAAAAACTGTGCACATCACCATTACACATGGACAAAATTAATTTGATGAAATGCTCACAATAACAAACCAGCACATAACATGCAAGATTCCATAATATATTTCAGTAATGCTTAATGCCAGCTTTATCATGGTATACCAAGTTATTTCACCACATTACAGTTCAGGAACTAGGCATTGTAAAATAGGAAACAAGAATCACCAAATATAAACTTTAATGAATTCATCGTCACAAACTCCTGCTGACATAGAGAAATAATAAGCAAACTTCCTGTCCCCTATACTGAAGGCTCAGGAAGTTAGTTAGCCTCTCAAGAAAAAGTGAATGCTGCTTATGTCAGCTTAGTATGTTAACTACCACACTGCCAGGCTTAAAAAATGAGAACATTTACAACATTTATAAAAAACATATGTTATAAGGTTTTACCGACTTCCTGTAAAAAGTGGAATTACAAAATTTACTCAGAAAGAAAGTTAAATATCTTACAATAACCCTTCAGTCACAAATTCAGTGATGTTGATAATAATAAAATGTGTAGCATAAATTGTAAATTTAATATTTTCCATCATATCCTGTACACGTTGGAGCCTATTAATTTTGATGATCAATACTGATGTGATATATATTGAATTCAGTCAAGCACATAGAAGGCAATAAATGAAAAATAAATCTATAAAGCAACATAATGGTTGTTTTTAATCAAATATATAAATGCTATTCAACTGTCTTGAAAACATTTATAAACATCACAAGGCCATTCAGCATCATACCTGCTCTACCATTCAATACGATTATGGTTGATTTTTCACCTCTACATCAATTTTCTGTACTCATCCAAGATCTTATGATTTATTATCTACTAGACTGAGGTGGACCCGTTGGGTCCAAATCTCTCCTGCGAGCCTCTCCTGGGGCAACCCTCTGCCAACTGATGATCCTGATTATCTGGCAACCCTCTCCAACTGACGAAGCGCGTGGCCGGGCGTGGAGTGTCCCCCGGGGCCGTGGGCGGGCGAGGGGTTACAGGGAAGGGGAGAGGGAGCCACTCACCTCGGCCCCATGCCGCCAGAGCGAGCCGTGGACCCAAAGCCTCAACTGCAGCATGGCGGCGATCATCGGCAATGGCAATCTTGTTGGACTCTCTGCCTCTGTGCTGCACCATGGGAGGAAGGTCAGGCGCGGAGCACACCGGGGCGGGCGCCGGCGGAGGGGGGCAGCGCATCTATTAAAGTTAACGGCAGCTCGTGGGCTCAGCAGCCCCCTCTCCCACATTGGCCCCAAACCTCTCCTGTAATGGTCAGGCTCCCTCTCCTCCCCCACTCCTTCCCCCTCCACCTCCCCCCCCCCCACTCACCCACTCCATCCCCCTCAACCCCCATCTCCCCCCCCCACCTCCCCTCACCCACACAATCCCCCCTGAACCCCCTTTATTCCCCCCCTCCCCCCACTCATGCACTCGATCCCCCCTCAACCCCCCTCCCTCACCCACCCCATCCTCCCTCAATCCCCCAAACCTCTCCTGCATTGTCTAGCACCCTCCCCTCCCCAACTCCCCCCTTCCCCTCCTCCCCTCCATTCACCCACTCATCCACTCCGGATTGGCGATCATTTTCTAATGTTCTATAGATTCAGGATCAGTTCCTGTGGATTGGAGGGTAGCTAATGTTATCCCACGTTTTAAGAAACGAGGGAGAGAGAAAACGGAAAATTATAGACCAGTTAGTCTGACATCAGTGGTGGGAAAGATGCTGGAGTCAATTATAAAATAAGAAATTGCGGAGCATTTGGATAGCAGTAACAGGATCGTTCCGAGCCAGCATGGATTTACGAAGGGGAAATCATGCTTGACTAATCTACTGGAATATTTGAGGATGCAACTATGAAAATTGACAGGGGAGAGCCGGTGGATGTGGTGTACCTCGACTTTCAGAAAGCCTTCGATAAGGTCCCACATAGGAGATTAGTGGACAAAATTAGAGCACATGGTATTGGGGGTAGGGTACTGACATGGATGGAAAATTGGCTGACAGACAGAAAGCAAAGTGTGCGGATAAATGGGTCCCTTTCAGAATGGCAGGCAGTGACTAGTGGGGTACTGCAAGGCTCGGTGCTGGGACTGCAGCTATTTACAATATACATTAATGACTTGGATGAAGGGATTAAAGGTAACATTAGCAAATTTGCAGATGATACAAAGCTGGGTGGTGGTGTGAGCTGTGAGGAAGGTGCTATGAGGTTGCAGGGTGACTTCGACAGGTTGTGTGAGTGGGCGGATGCATGACAGATGCAGTTTAATGTGGATAAGTGTGAGGTTATCCACTTTGGTGGTAAGAATAAGAAGGCAGATTATTATCTGAATGTTGTCAAGTTAGGAAAAGGGGATGTACAACGAGATCTTGGTGTCCTAGTGCATCAGTCACTGAAAGGAAGCATGCAGGTACAGCAGGCAGTGAAGAAAGCCAATGGAATGTTGGTCTTCATAACAAGAGGAGTTGAGTATAGGAGCAAAGAGGTCCTTCTGCAGTTGTACAGGGCCCTAGTGAGACCGCACCTGGAGTACTGTGTGCAGTTTTGGTCTCCAAATTTGAGGAAGGATATTCTTGCTATTGAGGGCTTGCAGCGTAGGTTTACTAGGTTAATTCCCGGAATGGCGGGACTGTCATATGTTGAAAGACTGGAGCGGCTAGGCTTGTATACACTGGAATTTAGAAGGATGAGAGGGGATCTTATCGAAACATAAGATTATTGAGGGGTTGGACACGTTAGAGGCAGGAAACATGTTCCCAATGTTGGGGGAGTCCAGAACCAGGGGCCACAGTTTAAGAATAAGGGGTAGGCCATTTAGAACAGAGATAAGGAAAAGTTTTTTCAGTCAGAGAGTTGTAATCTGTGGAATTCACTACCTCAGAAGGCAGTGGAGGCCAAGTCTCTGAATGCATTCAAGAGAGAACTAGGTAGAGCTCTTAAGGATAGCGGAGTCAGGGGGTATGGGGAGAAGGCAGGAACGGGGTACAGCTTGAGAATGATCAGCCATGATCACATTGAATGGTGGTGCTGGCTCGAAGGGCCGAATGGCCTACTCCTGCACCTATTGTCTATTGTGATTAAAAATCTCTCTAACTTTAAAAATATAACACCAATTTGAATTAGACATGGACGAAGGTGTCCCCAGGACAAAGGTGAGTAAGATGGTGCTAAAATTGTCACAATATCGTGTACCGTTTGTTTTTCGTGTACCTTTTTTTGTGGATGAAAAGCGCACAAACAATCGCACAAAGAGCACAAAGAAATAACCAAACAGAACAACCAAGATGAAAGTTTTAGTAATATACTAGACCGTGGACCCGTTGGGTCTCCTGCGGGCCTCTCCTGGGGCAACCCTCCCCCAACTGACGATCCTGCGGGCGAGGCAACCCTCTCCAACTGACAAAGCCGTTTGCCGGGCGGGGAGTGTCTCCCGGGGTCGTAGGTGGGCGAGGGGGGACAGAGAATGGGAGAGCGTGCCACTGACCTCGGCCCCGTGCTGCCAGCGCTGCAGCCAGAGCTAGCCGTGGACCCAAAGCCTCTCCTGCATCGGTGTACACCCTCCCCATCCATCCACCCCCCATTGGCCTCTGGCGGAAGAAAATGCTTCCCATTGCTGTCCAGAACAGCTGAATCCTTATTTGGGGATTATATAACCCCTGGCACCTTATCAAGGAGAACTTTACTTTTTTACCTACCTGGCAAGCCCTGAAAGAATTTTGTAAGATCTCCTCATTCTTCGATACTCAAGAGAGTACAGACTTATTTGCCAAATGTCTCCTCTGACAAATGCTCTGCCACCTCTCCCCTGTCCCTCCTTCCAGCATCCCAGTAATAAATTTGGCACACCATCATTATATTCTATTTAACGCATGTGCATTCTTTAGATTAGGAAAATAAAACCTATACACATTATTCCAGGTGCAGTCTCACCAAGGCCCAATATAATTGCAACAAGATTGTTTTACTCTTATATTCAAATCCTCTACATAAGAATACCAATATACGATGTATCTTTCTAATTCTCTGTAGTACCTGGACATTAACATGCAGTGATTTCTGCAACAGGACAACCAAGTCTATCTGAACTCCAAAGCTTATCAGTCTCTCAATATATATATATATAAAAAATTGCTTTTCTATTTTGTATTTGTTATCATTGGATAACCATAAGGCCATAAAGGAGCATGTAAAATGGAAAGACATCGGGATAATGGGATCAGTGTAGGGTATACTAAAATGCTAGGACAAATTGAGATCAAGAATGGTGTGGGGTCCCTTGAAAAGCATTAAAGTAGATAAATCCCCAGGGTCTAATAATCCCAGGATATTGAGAGAAGCAAGAGCAAAATTGCAGGAGCCTTGACGAAGATCTTTATACCCTCTCTAGCCACAGGTAAGGTCCAGAGGATTGGAAAGTAGCTAATGTTGGTCTTTTGTTTAAGAATAGAATTAAAAATAATCCAGGAAATTATAGATTGGTAAACCTCACATCAGTGGTAGGGAACCTATTGGAAAGGATTCGTTGGGATAGGATTTACTCACATGTGGAAGAGAATGGGATAATTAGGGATAGTCTGTAAGGCATGACCTATTATGGACAAGCTAAGAGCTGTTTTCCCATTAATTTGAGTTTGATTTAACTGAATCATAATCTAAAGTACTTATTTTGGAGAGTTGACAAAAGTAATTGATGAGGGTAGGACAGTGAATGTTGTCAACATGGATTTTAGTGAGGCATTTGATAATGTCCCTCATGGTAGGGTGATCCAGAAGATTAAGATGCATAGTATCCATGGAGACTTGGTCATTTGGATTCAGAACTGGTTTACCCATAGAGGACAAAAGGTAGTGGTGGAAGGTGATAATCTGGTTGGGGTCTGTGACCAGTGCGGTTCTACAAGAACTTTAGTATGAACTCTGTAGTTTGTGAAATATATAGACAATTTGGACATAAATGTAGATAGGTTGACTAGTAAATTTATCAGAATGTTGCCTGGATTAGAAGGAATTAGCTATAAAGAAATTGTCAAACATGGACTGTTTTCTCTGGAGTGTCAGAGGTTGAAGGGAGACCTGTTAGAAGTATATAAAGTTATGAGAGGCATAGATAGGATAGACAATCAGTACTTTTTCCCCAGGGCGGTAATGTCAATGATAAGAGAGCATAGTTTTAAGTTCAGGGGGCAAAGTTTAAAAGAGAAGTGCAGGGCAGGTTTTTTTTTGCACAGAACGTGTGGATGCCTGGAGCACGATGTCATGGAGTGATGGAAGCGGTACAATAGTGGCGTTTAAGAAGCTTTTAAATAAACATATGGATCTGTAATGAATTAAAGGATATGGATGATGTGTAGACAGGGATATTAGTTTTGCATCATGTAAGGCACAGACATTGTGGGCCAAAGGGCTTATTTCGGTACATACTGTTCTATGGCCTATGTTCCATATTCTATTTTTCCCTTTCCCGATCAATGTTTTGGTTCCCATTTCAGATTTTTTTTTCAATCCTCAAGCTTACAGCTTTCTTTATCAACCGTAAAGCTTGTCCTTTGATCGAATTCTATCTGTAAGCGCATGTTAGTGACACCTTGATTACATTTTCAATTTGGTATTTGTGCTTTAAAGAGAGATTCATGTTGTAAACTACATATTAATACTTTAAATGTTAAACTTCTACAGCCAACTCACACCTCATAGTTCATAGTGTAGGAAGGAACTGCAGATGCTGGTTTAAACTGAAGATAGACACAAAAAGCTGGAGTAACTCAGCGGGACAGGCAGCATCTCTGGAGAGAAGGAATGGGTGACATTTCGGGTCGAGGCCCTTCTTCAGATTGTCCTCGAAGGAGGCCCAAAACGTCACCCATTCCTTTTCTCCAGAGATTCTGCCTGTCCCACTGTTATTCCTGCTTTTTGTGTCTATCTTATACTTCATATATTTTGTTTAGATTTAAGACACTGGATTCAGATTGCACTAAATCACTTTCAATTTTCATATATAATGCTATTATTATTAAAATGCCTTTGAATATCTTTTGGATCTGGGATGAGGTATATTCATCCAGCTTCTAATATAAAACAAAACCATGAATACAGTAGAAGCTTTGATATCTAAAATGGAACATAATACTTCATTGCGTAGGAAGGAACTGCAGATGCTGGTTTAAACCGAAGATACACAAAAAGCTGGAGTAACTCTGAAATGCCTGTAAAGATGTAACAAATAAAATTTTCATTGTCACCGTTCATTTCTGATGCATATAGAACATTGAACAGTAGAGGAATGGGCCCTTCGGCCCACAATGTTTGTGCCAAACATCATGCCTAGCTGAATTTATCTCGTCTGCCTGCAGGTGATCCATATCCCTCCATTCCCCATAGATATTTGTGCCTATTTAAAAGCTTCTTAAACACCACAATCGTATCTGCCACCATCCACCACCATCCCTGGCAATGCGTCCAGCCCCTCACCACCCTCTGTTTGCCCCACACATCTCCATTATATTTTTCCCCTCTCACCTTAAACCCTCTAGTTATGGACATTTCAACCCTGGGAAAAAAAGGTTCTGATTGTCTATTCTATCAAGTCGCACTTCAATCTCTGACGTTTCAGAGAAAATGATCCGTCTGTCCAACCTCTCCCTGTAGCTGAAACCCTCTAAGCTAAGCAACATTCTGGTAAATTACAACAAATAAACACTCATGAAATAGACGCTCTGATTTTGTACTATTTAAAGATTAAGCACTTGCCTGATATTCCTTCATATTTTCTACAGTAAAGTCAAACCAAACTCGGAAACGAGGATTGCAAGTATCTGGTCTGATAAACAGATCGTATTCAAATTCTGAGATGTAGTCCACACGACCTAAGTTTCCTGTGGAAAAACAGATTGCTTGTGATCTGAATTTTATGAATTTTCCATATATTAATCCTAATATATAATAATGTAGATATAGTTAATGGTGAAACAGTCAGTGGTGTTGCCTCAGAGCTCCAGGTTTGACCTTGACCTCAGGTGCTGTTTTCATGGAATTCGCATTCTCTCTGTGAAGATTTGTTTATTTCAATTTAAAGATACAGAATGAAAACAGCATGAAAACGGGCCCTTTGACCCACCGAGTCCAGGCCGACCATAGATCACCCCTTCACACTAGTTCCATGTTATCCTGCTTTCCCATCCACGCCCTACACACTGAGGGAAATTTTATAAAGGAAAATTAACCTACAAGCCCGCACATTTCTCAGTTGAGAGGAAGCTGGAGAGCCCGAGGAAACCCACGCAATCACAGGGAGAAGCTGGAAACTCCACACGGACAGCATCCGAGATCAGGATCAAACCCAGGTATCTGGTGCTATTAGACAGCAGCTCCACCAAGTGCACCAATGTGCCACCCTGAATAATTGTTGGTTTTCCCTGGGTTATTTGGTTTCTTCACACATTCCATGCAGATTGTTAGGTTAATTGACTGCGAGAAATTACCTCTAGCACAGGTGAGTGGACAGAGAATCAGGGGGAATTAAAGGACATGTGAGAGAGAATACATTACAGAGAAGTAACTGGGGAATGGGATTGATGAAATTGTACTGAAAATTATCATTGACTGCATGGGCCAAATGGCCTCTATGTGGTACAGAAATATGAATACAAACCATAACACAAATTTCAAAAATGAAATGAACTACATAAAGTTGAACTAAATTAAATGTTATCATAGAAAATGTTATAGACCAAACTTGTAGGTAACATGTCTTCTAAAACAACAATATCTATTATCAAAGATAGACACAAAAAGCTGGAGTAACTCAGTGGGACAGACAGCATCTCTGGAGAGAAGGAATGGGTGACGTTTTGGGTCGAGACCCTTCTTCAGACAGAAGGGTCTCGACCAGAAACGTCACCCATTCCTTCTCTCCAGAGATGCTGCCTGTCCCGCTGAGTTACTCCAGCTTTTTATGTCTATCTTCGGTTTAACCAGCATCTGCAGTTCCTTCTTCCACATATCTATTACCAATATTCCTTACATTCCAAAATGTTAAAAAAAATATATCGACAAATTTCTAAGTATCCTAAAAAGTGTTATGAAACACTATTTATATTGGAGGAACAACTGTTTTGGTCATTGCCCTACCTCATAAAAAATATGCTGCTCAGTCCTCAGGCGATGAGTTGCAGGATCTGTCAGGCCTGTAAACCAGAGCCTCAAAGAGTACTGAAGCACTGCTTGAGGGCGATATGTTGAGATCAGAGAAGCAAGTACATTTCAATGAGGGATTTGGGAGGCTGGTGTATTTTCAAGGAGGATTTGGAGAAGACATTTTGGAGGGAAATGGAGTTTATATAGTTTTCATAGACCTGTGGGTCTCCCTGAAAGGTCCTGGGAAAGTGATACTATACTGTCCTGCGAATGCCCGACAACAGGATCCTCTTGGGCAATGTCCTCCAGGTTTCCCTTCGATGCTCCAAAAAGAGCATGAAACAATGAACAATGTCACAACATCCATATCCATTGATGTGGAGGTAGACACAAAATGCTGGAGTAACTCAGCAGGTCAGCCAGCATCTCTGGAGAGAAGGAATGGGTGATGTTTCGGGTCGAGACCCTTCTTCAGACTGATGTCAGGGGAGGGGGCGGGACAAAGGTAGGATGTAGTCGGAGACAGGAAGACTAGTGGGAGAACTGGGAAGGGGGAGGGTATAGAGAGGGGAAGCAGGGACTATCTGAAGTTAGAGAAGTCAATGTTCATACTGCTGGGGTGTAAACTACCCAAGCGAAATATGAGGTGCTGTTCCTCCAATTTGTGCTGGGCCTCACTCTGACAATGGAGGAGGCCCAGGACAGAAAGGTTAGATTGGGAATGGGAGGGGGAGTTGAAGTGCTGAGCCACCAGGAGATCAGGTTGGTTAAGACGGACTGAGCAGAGGTGTCCAGCGAAATGATCACCGAGACTGCACTTGGTCTCGCTGATGTAGCGTTGACACCTGGAACAGCGGATACAGTAGATGTGGTTGGAGGAGATGCAGGTAAACCTCTGCCTCACCTGGAAAGACTATCCTATCTCCCCGGTCCAATACCTCCCTACCTATGTCCAAGACACCTCACATGCTCTCCGTCTCCTCAATAACTTCTGTTTTCCAGGCCCCCACTCCCTCATCTTTACCATGGATGTCCAGTGACTCTATACATCCATTCCCCACCAGGAGGGTCTTAAAGCCCTCCATTTCTTCTTCGACCACAGAACCAACCAATTTCCATTTACCAATACTCTCCTCCGCCTAGCAGAGCTGGTCCTTACCCTCAACAACTTCTCCTTCAATCCTCCCACTTCCTCCAAATCCAAGGTGTAGCTATGGGCACTCGCATGCTCATATTTTGCTTGTGTAGTTTACACCCCAGCGGTATGAACATTGATTTCTCTAATTTCAGATAGTCCCTGCTTTCCCTCTCTATCCCCTTCCCAGTTCTCCCACTAGTCTTCCAGTCTGCGACTACATCCTATCTTTGTCCCGCCCCCTCCCCTGACATCAGTCTGAAGAAGGGTCTCGACCCGAAACGTCACCCATTCCTTCTCTCCAGAGATGCTGCCTGACCCGCTGAGTTACTCCAGCATTTTGTGTCTACCTTCGATTTAAACCAGCATCTGCAGGTTTTTTTCCTATCTATTGATATGAAAATGGGTTTTGGATCACAAGGGTGAATTTCTATTTGTGTAATTTAACCCCAAAACAGTCAAAAACACAATTCACGCAGAAAAAGCAACACCATGCCATCACATTTATTTGTGATGTAATCTTGCAAAAAGGCCTATTCATATTCCACTTATAGAGTCATTGTCATAGAGTGATACAGTGTGGAAACAGGCCCTTTGGCCCCAACTTGCCCACACAAGCCAATATGTCCCAGCTACACTAGTCCCATCTGCCTGCGATTGGTCCATACCCCTCCAAACTTCTCCTATCCATGTACGTGTCTAACTTTTTCTTAAACGTTGGGATAGTCCCAGCCTCAACTACCTTCTCTGGCAGCTTGTTCCATACACCCACCACCCTTTGTGTGAAAAAGTAACCCCTCAGATTCCTATTAAACCTTTTCCCCTTCACCTTGAACCAATGTCCTCTGGTCCTCGATTCCCCTGCTCTCTGCAAGAGATTCTGTGTATCTACCCGATCTATTCCTCTCATGATTTTATACACCTCTATAAGATCACCCCTTATCCTCCTGCGCTCCAAGGAATAGAGACCCAGCCTACTCAACCTCTCCCTATAACTCAGACCCTCTAGTCCTAGTTCTCTAAACCCTTTCAAGCTTGACAATATCTTTCCTATAACATGGTGCCCAGAACTGAAAACAATATTCTAAATGCAGTCTCACCAACGTCCTATACAACTGCAACATGACCTCCCAAATTCTATACTCAATACTTTAACTCAGTGGTCTCCAAACTGTGGCCCGTGGGCCACATCCGGCCCGCCACAAGATTTTATCCGGCCTGCAGCAAGCATGTTCCATGCTGCAGGTTCTGTGGTAGCGTGGGAATTTTTCTTTTTTTTTAGCGGCCTATATGAATGGCTGTTTATTGTCACGTGTGCACTGCACAGTGGAATTGTTTTACCGCAGATCACACGTGCACAAGTCACCATATTTTGCCGCCATTTACAAAAGTCCAAAGTCGGGTCCGCACGCTGGATGTACTGGAACGGCTCCCGATCCAGGCGAGCCCCAGGCTGCTGCAGGACCTCCTCCGTCACCCTCGACTGGCTCGGCCCGTCGATCGACGTCCCTCTCCTCGCTCGACCGATCGCCTGTGTGTCACGGGGGAAACGACTTCTGCAGCCGACCTTGCAGGCGCTGTAGGCATTACCCCTCTCCTACTGGCCCACTCATCATGTCCGTCGTCGCCAGCGGCTCCCTCCTCCTCAGTTCTCCGGTCTTCAAGGCCGATCTCGGCGGCAGTTTCTGAACTTACACGTCAGGTATGCTATCAAGATGAGGGTTTGTATGCAGCTGCCGACTTAATAATAATTTTTAATTTTAATGATTTCTTAGCGGAGTGCCCACTCATGAGTCACTGCGACGGTGACACACATGTGGTCACTCCACCATTATGTATGATATTTCTAGACTGTCTGCAGGCCCACTGTATTTTTTCTGTTTTATAAATAATTGTATACCTATGGTATATATATATTCTAATATTTCAAGCTTTTTAAAAATTGAATATCATTTATTTGTAGCCATATAAACCTCATTAAATTTATAAAACGGACATTTCTTTATTTTTTTCCTACGGCCTGCAAAAATGTGCCAAATATATAATGTGGCCCTCATGCTGAAAAGTTTGGAGGCCCCTGCTCTAACTGATGAAGGCCAATGTGCCGAAAGCCTTTTTGACCACCTTATCTACCTGCGACTCAACCTTCAAGGAACCATGCACCTGCAACTCCTAGATCCCTCTGCTCAACAACAATCCCCAGAGGCCTACCATTTACTGTGTAAGTCCTGCCCTTGTTAGATGTCCCAAAATACAACACCTTGCAGTTATTAGTTTTTAGCAAGTAAAAGAGTCACAGAAAGCTAAATTAAACAAATTGTAACACATAGTAAATAGTCTGTACATTTTAGTGCTCTTGATAGCAGTACTAGGTAACATATGTGTCTTAGGTTTGGGAACAAAACGTCTGTTCTATTCACTCCTGATCATTCAAAGAATTCTATTTATTATATTGGGGAGTTAATACCTTTTATAGGATTACTAGACCAAGTTGGGCCCAAACCTCTCCTGCATTGGTGCAGCACACTCTAGTATATAGATGAAGGCTTTATTTACCCGTATTCATTTTATGGGATATTGGAATCACTGGCAATTCAAGAATTGTATTAATTACCCTAATTTCTCTTGAGAGAAGTTTACAGATGAGGAGCCAACTGGTGATTCTCACAGAGGGCTGCTAAGCACAAGCTCCAATATTTAGAGAAAGACACAATGAAGCAATATATTTCCAAGTTGCAGAGAAACTTACAATTATGGCATTCCCATGCACTCATTTTTTAACGTGTGTGACCTTATTAGTTGTTTATTCATTAAATTTTCATTTTTTATTCATGAATAATGCATTGGTATTATTTGAAGTTTTATAAAGCATTTTCAGAAAGAGAGCAGATTTAGACATTAAAAATAATGAATTAACCCATATATATGTAATGAGAGCTTTAAAAGATATCTATAGAAGTATGTCTATTTTTAAAAAATCATTAGAATTCTAAAAGTTAACTGAAGTGATGGATGTCTTGGAGATGATGTTCAAAAATTTCCCAGATTTTGGAACAGTTCTAGATTAAACTAAAAGATGCTAATGTAATACAGTTATTCAAGTCATGAAACAGGGAACAACAGAATTGTTAGCCTGTCACCGATTATCAACAAAATGCTGAAACTAATATATAGGAAGTGATATCAAGTCTTATTGGAAAGCATAACATGTATGTTAGGCAGTGTCAGATAGCTTTATGAATGTAAAATCATATTGGTTAGATATTATACAGATTCCTGAAGATTAAACTCGCAAAATAGAATATGGACATCTAATGGATGTACTATATGTCTGCATATTAAAATCTTTTAATGTTTATTCAAACTCAAGTAATTAGGAGAAAACACAATAGAAATTACAGATTAGGTGAAGGAATGAAAACAGAAAATAAGAAGTTGTTTTTCAAGTTAACCAGTTGTTACCAATAGGGTGCATCTGGAATTAGATCTAAATCCTCTGCCAGTAACATTATTGAAGAAGCAAAATATAAAATTACTAACTTTAAGAATATTATAAAGCCAAGTCAGAAAATGAACTGTGATGTGAATGCAAAATGATTTGCAAAGAGACATGAACTGATTACACACATGACCAAGGAAATGCAGATAAGGTATAACAGGGGTAAAACAGAAAAAATGAAAATATTTTAAACAGTGAAAAGCTAGTAAATGGAGGTGTACAGAGAAATTTTGGTGGCTGATGAGAATGTTTAACATTCTGTTTAATAGATCAAATGGCAGGTCATTGTCGACCATGAGGAATACTCATCCTCCAATATTTTCTTTTCTTTTGTTGCTAATAAAAGAATATTTTAAAAATACAAAACAATAAATGATCTCATCATAAAATCAATGATATTATGAGTAAATACTGCAGTCATGATTATTTAGAATTATAGATCCCAGAGGTAATATGCATGTTTGGTTGGACTGATTCCTTAACTAGTTTATCGGGAAAGTAAAATGGCATTTAAAATGGTGCAAAATACTTCACCACATTCCAAATGCTCCAGATGACATCTGTTTGCCCATAAAAAACTGTTCAATTGTTCCCCTGAGCCCAACCTGGAAATGCACACAAAGGTGGAAATAAGAGCAAATAAAGTCTCTTCAATCAAAACAAAAACAAGGTGGATAAACCCTCAAATTTATACAGCTCAAGTTGGAGAATTTCATCATTTTCAATTGCACATCTGTCTTAAATTACCTTATCAAGAAATGAATTTGTAAGATGAAAAATTATTTTCAATAAATTATTCTGCTATTGATGCTACAGGTGTAACATTTTAATGCAAGAATGCCTTGTTCATCCATTTCAATTAGCACATCATTTGTCACTCAGCCTTATGATGTAAAAAGGCAATTACAACCTGCCATTCTGACACCAGCATTTATACTCGTTCCTTCCAAAAAGAATGAAAACTGATCAACAGAGACAACTGTAAGGGGTTTCTGCGCCGAGCTGTCGCCCGACCTAAGGTCCCCGTGCCTTGCTCTGATCCCTTGACCAGGCAGCGCACACTGGTTCCCCGTGAGTGGTTCGACCCACTCACTCCTTACGGTTCTAGACACTGGACTTAGATGCAGGAGCTCTTATAGTGCAGAAAAATTCAACCAGACCAGATTTGAAAACCAGGGTTTAAATGAAAAAGGCTTTTATTTAGCGCTTGGGACTATTGTCCATGAATACTTATACAGTTCTATAATACATGTCTATAAAACACATACCGAATCACACGAATACTTATAACTATGAATCATAAAACACACACAGTTCTATAAGACATATACACGAATACCTTTTACTTATGAATTCTTAAACACACAGTTCTACAAGACATATACACGACTGTAAGATGGGGAACGTACGACGCATCGCAACATTGACCAACACATATTTTAATATACACCCAACGTTTATTAACAACCACCCTCCCCTCTACACTAAACTATGTCCAGGATATGTAGGATTTGGAGTACATGCTCACCATGGGGCTATTACTGGGGTTACTGGCTGTTCGTTTTGCAGTATTTCTTCTCGAGTTGCGTGCCTGTTCCTCTCTCTTGCATCCGTTCGTCTTGCCTGTCGTTTCTTCCTCCTGCATTCGTTTGACTTCCTTCTGACTCTCTTCTTGACTTCAGTTGACTTAACTTGACTTAACTTTTTCACCCAAAAGTAGTGGCCAGTTATACTATTTCTGACCCGTCCTATCTCCCGCCAGATCTTGGAATCTCTTTGTTCAAAAAGATATGTATGAGTTTTCTTCTGATCTGCCTTATGTTCGGGGATACCGGGGATGGCCAGACGGTGTTAATTGGTATTTCGTTGTGAGGTGATGGGTGTTAACTGGTTTCCCATCACCTACCAGGTAGTTTTCTATGGGCTATTGTGCCCCCTCACCGAGATGAACTGTTTAGGTCGGCTTGGGGCATTGTGAGTATGCTGATGTCAGCGCCCCAGTGTCTGGACTCCGACCTGGTTTCGTAGGTTTCTGCTTGGCCAATACCCATCCTTTGTTCTGGCCGTGGCTTTGCAGAAACCTAGAGACTGGGTTGTAAGGTTTTTACTTTTTGTGGCTGGTCACGAGGTCCTGCGGCCATTTTAGGACGCACGGATTGTGACATCCTTTGTTAATCTGACCGCAGCCTTTCTCCGCTATCAGCCCCAGTCTCTCGTTTAAAATGTCCAAACTGCAGCTCTTTGGTTTGGTGTTGCTTTCCAAATGAGGGAAAACTTCTCAAATCTTACACAACCTAACAACTAAAAACATAAGCTGAAAATATGACACTCAGAATCATCAGGCAAAATTCACAATCTTCTCAGAGAAAATTACAAATAAAAAATCCAGTCAACTTAACAGACAAGATTTCAATCTATACATTTGGTGTGCATGGAAAGAAGCAATTTTCCGCACAGGTGAAGACTATGGTTCAGCATCAAGAACAATTCAACCTAATGAATTACTTCAGATCTTAATCAGACATAGTTAATAGACCTGATAAGAACATAAATGGTGAAGTGTGACAATAAATGCTATGTCTGGATCAAGACTTATAATGATTAGATATAAAAATTCCCCACTGGTAAAGAGTTGTACCAGAACACATATTTTCTCAGGATTCTTTAAGGATTAAAAACAGAATTTAGAAATTAACCAAATGTAATTCAAGTTATAAAACACTAGTCTGAGATATCTGATAACAGAGAGCCACGCATGCTTTCTATACTTAGCATTAAGAACATTAAAAACTTCTTGAACAAAAAAAACTACTGGAATAACTCAGCGTATCAGGCAGCACCTGTGGAGGAAATGAACAGATGACATTTCAGGTTGGGACCTTTCTTCAGACTGATGGAACAACGGAGGAAAGAGTGGGGCAAAGCCTGGAAAGTGATAGATGGATACAAGTGAGGGGAGATGATTTACAGATGTAGTAAGTAACAAAGACCAGAAGTGAAAAAGAGATAAAAGGATGTCAGATAAGAAAAGAAGATTGGGTGTGAAATGTAAATCTAGAGGGAGGGAAGCTTGTGGAATGTGACAAGTTAGAGGAGAAAGGGAGATAAAAGGGAATTTTGGGACGAGAATGGGAGATCACATAGTGGAAGTTAGGATAGGAATAGGGTTCCAGGGGTAGTGAAAGAAAAGTGTGCGCACTGGGTTGAGAGTTGGTGCAATTAAAAAGGACGGGGGTAGGGGAGTATGTTTTGTAATCAATCCATTACAACGTATTAGGTGAACCACAAAGCATTTATTGAAACCCATGCAGAGTGAACAATACATAATGTTGCACTCCTCGTATCAGTTTACAGACAGACTACCAACCTAAAGGGACAGGCAGGCTGTAATCAGTGGCTGCAGTCCTATTCAAATCCCGGACTGGACTAACTGGTGGAATGTGTATAATGCATAAGATATGTGGTGAAGGTTATATTGACAGAGATAAATGTGGTTGATCTACATCCTTCCTCTTAAAGAAGCAAATCACAAATCACAAACATATAGTGGAGAACATAGAAAAACACCAATATGAGGGGAGTGCACTTTACTTTGCTTACTGTACACTGAGAGCAGCAAGTGAGAAGACAGTTCACCGACAGTACAAAAACGGTCCTTGTACTAGTCATTGTACTTTGGATTCGGCTTGCAGACGCGACCTGCGTGCGTACGGTACCAACCGTCCCCTCCCTTCACCGAAGATTGAATACGAGAAGGGAGTGATACCGCAGGTCTGACCGGTGTTGAGGGTGAGGATGGAGACTTCTGCAGCAGCCGGGGAGGCGAAGCAGCAGGCCAGCATTGAGTGGTCTGTAGCAGCCGGGGAGGCGAAGCAGCAGGCGAGACATCTGGACGGGGTCAGCAGGCAGTTGTGGGACCGAGGGGCTAGAACCGTTGAACTGTGGATGAGACACAGTGGTGTAGTCAGGATAGTGTTGAGGCGGCACTGGCTCATTGACCGGACGAAAGTGTTGCCAGGTATATCTGTAGGTGCCATCATCAACATGGACCAGGTAAGAGTCCCAGCGCATAGCGAAGTTTTTGAAGTGCTGGCTGGTGAATTGGCTGCTATTGTCGGAGAGAAGATAGACTTGAGCCCCATGGACAGAAAAGTGGCGTGTCAGCTTTTCAACAACCATGGCTGAGGTGGGACTGCGGAGTAGGTCGATCTCGAACTATCCGGAGTACGAGTCAACTAGGACCAGATACTGATTGCTATGCCACTTGAAAATGTCAGTTGCAACTGTAGACCATGGCAAGTCAGGTGTGGGGTGCGAGAGAAGGGGCTATTTGGGTTGGTGCGGCACTAGGCTGTTGCACACCGCACAGGACTCGACTTTCGCACGCACAAAGTCAGCCATTCCAGGCCAGAAGAACATACTCTTTGCCCTCAGAACACTTGCCTCCACACTGGGATGGCCCCTGTGGATGGCATCAAAATATTTGCTTTGCAGAGATGCAGGAACCACTGCCTTGTGTCCTTTCACCACAATGCCATCCTGATGTACCAGTTCATCACGAACAGGGTAGAATGGGCGAATCAGGGGTGGTAGCCTGTATTGCTTTTCTGGCCATCCGCGTCGGATGACAGAGGAGAGTGACTGTAGAACATCAACCGCAGCTGTTTGTGCTGCCAGATCGTCCAGACACGAGGATGGGAGGTAGGAGACCATCATAACAACAAAACCATCATCGTCCGACAGGTGTTTCTCGCAGGTGTTGTGTGGAGCCCGTGACAGAGTGTCAGCTAGGTGCATATCTTTTTCGCGTTTGTAAAACTTTGTAATGCCATCATCATACGTTGAAGGTGCGCAGGGGCGGTGTGTATCGGCTTTTTCAGAATGCTGACCAGCGCTGGTGGTCAGTTTCAACAGTGACAGGGTTCCTGAAAATGAAGTCATTGAATTTCCTGCAGGCAAAGACAACAGCTAGCAGTTCCTTTTTAATTTGGGCATAGCCCTGTTCAGTATCAGTCATGGTGGGGGAGGCACAAGCAATGGGTCTGTGGCCTTCACCATCGTTCTGGAGACAGGCTGCTCCCAGTCCGTATTGGGAGGCGTCGCAAGTTAAAGTGACAGGTAGCTGGACATCGAAGTAAGCGAGTGTTGGAGCGCAGGACATCTGTTGCTTGAGAGCGTCAAAGGTGTTCGTACCAGGACCAGGCTGTATCTTTGTGAGTCAGTTGCCTTAGCAGGGCTGAGAGTTCACTGGTTCGGGATGAACTTTCCCAAGTATTTTACCATGCCAAGAAACCGTTGTAATGCTGTCACGTCCGTGGGTATTGGCAGCAGTTAATAGCGATGGTTTTCGAGGGGTCTGGTTTGAGACCATCGCTACATAGGTCACTTTGTTAACCCGGAACCTACATTTTTGGGGGTTGAACGAGGTTGATTGCTCTGGCACAGTCCAGAACCAGCTTTAAGTTTGTGTCGTGCTATCGAACGTTCTGAACGGCGACTAGGATGTCATCTACATTGATGGCACATGGGTATCCGGCAAATAACTGCTCCATGGTGCATTGGAACACCTCACTAGCCGAGTTTATTCCAAATGGCATGCGCAAAAATCTGTAGCTTCCGAAAGGCGTGTTGAATGTGGTCAACATGGACGATTGAGGTCTAGTGGGATCTGCCAGAATGAGTTCTTTGCATCTAGGACTGAGAATACTGTTGCTTTTCCCAGGTGGAACGCGACTTCTTCCACCGAGCGCATCGGGTGATGTGGGCGTTTAATGGCAGTGTTTAAATCCTTGCGATTGATGCAAATTCGTATTTCATCTGTGTTTTTCTTGTTTGCTGCAACCATGGTCGAGACCCAGGCAGATGGATCATTGACAGGGGCAATCACACCCAGATTTTCCATCCTGGTAAGTTTGTTCTGAACTTTTGCTCTCTGCCTCAAAAAGGCAGCCAGCATTATCAGAGACCCACACCATCATGTCCAGGTTCAGAAACAGCTTCTTCCCAACAGCCATCAGGCTATTAAACACTACAACCTCAAATAAGCTCTGAACTACAATAGACTATTATTATTATTCTTGCAAAACTATTGTTTGTTTTTTGTGTGTACGTATATGTGCGCTTGCGTATATATGTATATATATACACACACGTGTGTACGTGTGTGTACTTGTGAGTATGTGTATATATCTCGCTTATTATATTGTTTACAGTGTACTATGTTTACATATTCTGTTATGCTGCAGCAAGTAAGAATTTCATTGTTCTATTTGGGACACATGACAATAAAACACTCTTGACTTGACTATTTCGAGAAATTAATCCCAATTCTTACTGTGAACTGAACTACTGAAGGGGCAGAGCATTGCTAACTGGCTGCTGGGTCTGGGACCTTTTGGACCTTGGCTGTGATTTATCCAGTGTTGCAAAGGAAATGAATAAAAATTCAATTTGCACAATATTTTTTTTTAATATATAACTAAATAAATAAAATAAAAAAGTTTTCAACAGAGAGTTAGATTTAGCTCTTGGGGCTAAAGGAATAAGGAATATGGGAAAAAAGCAGGAACGGGGTACTGATTTCAGATGATCATATTGAATGGTGGTGCTGGCTCGATGGGCCAAAGGACTACTCCTGTACCTATTTTTCTATGTTTCTATGTTTCTTTTTTTTAAATATTTATTTTTATTGAAGGAAAGATACAATACATAATGAATATCCTGAACCATCTGACATGTTGTAGATATGTATGGGCCTGCGCCTTGGAAGAATGTAGAGGTTTTGCTGTCAAATTGTGCATTTGTATTTGTGATATGATGTATTGTGAACACATCAGCTGCAAAGGGGTGTTCAGGGAGGGTGGGTGAGGGTTATTTTTGTTGTTATATATAAAAAAACAAAATGGAGGGGAATGTTTCTAATAGCAAACACAGCACAGAGGAGAACATCGGTTTCAGCAATTGTTACACAGAGAAACCCAATAAAATGAAGAGCAGATCAATTTCTAGCCCCAAAATTTAAGGGTGAAATTGGAAAGAAGGTGGTAATAGAGGGGTGATAAAATCTGGGCAAAATGCTGTAATGTCCTTACACTTTGCAACTGTTTCTTCAAGGAGAAATATCACTTTGTACAAAGCTAAAACATCTGCATTATGCTTCAACTGTGTAGAGGTAGAATATTAACAATTTCATTGATCATCTGATCATTTTCAGAGACTCAACTTCTGTCATATCCAGCTATATTTCATCAATAATTCCATTATGATATCTTACCTTTACTAGCAAGTGCTCAGAGAGAATTGGGAAGCAACAGAAATCAGATTTCACTAACAAACACACTGAATAAGAATGACAAGCTAAAAGTGAGGCAGGGGGAGAAAAACAAATAACTATTGTTAATCGAGGAACCTCTAGAGCAAGAATTAGGAGGTTAATTAGGCAAGAATGATAATCCAATGGGATAAATCTCATGGGGAAGTAAAAAATTCCTTGCTGTTGGTGACAATAGGATTCAGCGGTAAACATTGGAGATATGGATGATGGGGGAAAGTTTTGACAGCCTTGTACTTGGAGGGCCGAAAAGGCCTGTTTCCAGCTGTATATATATGATATGATATGATATGATATGATATGATATGATATGATGATATTGCAGACCTTGATGGTATGATCGGTATGTTTAAAGAATTTTCAAGTTATAATTTGGATGAGTTCGAATTTGGAAACAAGAGAAGAAAAACCATGAAAGATCATCAGATTTTTTGTTATTAAAGGAATCAATGGAAATTGGGTTGGAACAGGAAAGTAGCACTGAGATACAAGAATAGCCATGATCTTACTAAAAGACAGAGCTGGTATAGTAGCTGAATGACCTATTCCTGCTTCTATTTCTTATGGAAAACATACTCCTAAGGAGAATGAAGCACTCAAGATATTCTACCGAGCAAAAAGAGATCGAAAGCTGATGCCGCAGCAAAGATAGTATGGCTTGAGATAGCACAAAGGGGTAGTGGAGAATACTCTTTGAGGCCACGCAGACAGTGCTGAAAGAACACAAGCAACACATGTAATATAACAACAGCTGCGCATTCATCTCTAACCTCCAAGGAACATCACCTACCTTCTTTGTTCTGTCTTGTCAGGTTAACTCGATCATATTATCGATCAGCAGCCATTAGAAATGCAACCATCTCATAATAGAATATATGAAATGCAACAGTAAATCGCATTGTCTTCATTTAACGGGGTGTTTAATACAAATGTCATAACCTGAACAGTTAATATTTTTAAAATTCCAAACAGACTTTCACAGGTGCAGCTGGAACATTGAACCTCATTACAGGAGACAATTGGCTTTGAAAGTTCCGCATCACAAGACTTGTGTTTTTCACATGGCAATGTTATGGAGCACCCATGCCGATGTCTGTTCACTTGCATGCGTATGTCCTTTCCCAGGAACTTAAGAGAAGAAAAGCCCCTGACCTAGCTATGCCTGCCTCTTTGTCGGGTACGTCGAACAATCCCTGTTCCAGACGTACACCGGCCCCATCCCCAAACTCTACCTCCACTACATTGACGACTGTATTGGTGCTGCCTCTTGTACCCATGCAGAACTCACTGACTTCATACATTTCACCACCAATTTTCATCCTGCTCTTAAATATACTTGGACCATCTCCAACATCTCCCTACCGTTTCTGGATCTCACCATCTCCATCACAGGAGACAGACTAGTGACTGACATCTACTACAAACCCACTGACTCCCACAGCTATCTGGACTACACTTCTTTCCACCCTGTCTCCTGCAAAAAGTCTATCCCCTACCCCCAATTCCTCCATGTACGCTGCATCTGCGCCCAGGATGAGGTGTTTCACACTAGGGCATCAGAGATGTCCTCATTCTTCAGGAAACAGGCTTCCCCCCTTCCATTATAGATGAGGCTCTCACTAGGGCCTCCTCTATATCCCGCAGCTCCGCTCTTGCTCCCCCTCCCCCCATTCGTAACAAGGACAGAATCCCCCTCGTTCTCACCTTCAACCCCATCAGCCAGCTTATCCAACAAATCATCCTCCAACATTTCCGTCACCTCCAACGGGATCCCACTTCTGGCCACATCTTTCCACCTCCTCCACTTTCCGCGTTCCACGGAGACCGTTCCCTCCGTAACTCCCTGGTCCACTCGTCCCTTCCTACCCAAACCACCCCCTCCCCAGACATTTTCCCCTGCAACCGCAGGAGATGCAACACCAGTCCCTTTACCTCAACTCCATCCAAGGACCCAAACAGTCTTTCCAGGTGAGACAGGTTCACCTGCACCTCCTCCAACCTCATCTGTTGTATCTGCTGTTCCAGATGTCAACTTCTCTACATCGGCGAGACCAAATGCAGGCTCAGCGATCGTTTCGCTCATCACCTTCACTCAGTTCATCTTAACCAACCTGATGTCCTCAACCTGAGCACTTGAACTCCCCCTCCCACTCCCAGTCTGACCTTTCTGTCATGGGCCTCCTCCAGTGCCATAGTGAAGCCCAACGGAAATTGGAGGAACGGCACCTCATATTTCGCTTGGGCAGCTTACAGCCCAGCGGTATGAACATTGACTACTCTAACTTTAGATAGTTCCTCTGTCTCTCTCTTCCCCTCCCCCTTCCCAGTTTTCCCACTGTCTTTCTGTCTCCACCTATATCCTTTCTTTGTCCCGCCCCCCTGACATGTCTGAAGAAGGGTCTCGACCCGAAACGTCACCCATTCCTTCTCTACTAGATGCTGCCTGACCTGCTGAGTTACTCCAGCATTTTGTGATACCTTAAGAGTGTACATTCTGCTCGCAAGCCTTCTGACAATAGACCATGATTGCAGGTAGGACAGACAGGCTGCTTCAAACACAGGATTTCAATGATATCTTCTTGCATCACTATGAACTGTAGATGCTATATTGCCCAGTCTGTCTTCTTCCTCCTGGTCTTTGTCCATTGAAGAACCATTCACACAAAACATTATGCCCCCTGTTTTATCCATTGTTCCAAACTTTACCACTATGCAATTATGTGCAGATCCCATTGGATTATCATTCTTGCCTAATTATTAAAAACCTTGGAAATTATTCCTGGAGTCAGACAATATTTGTCCCTCTACCAACATCTAAAATCATTATCACACCATTGTTGGTCTGGGTGTGCTGAATACAAATTAACTGTCAAATATTCTGCAACAGTGGTTATGCGTTAAAAAGTATTTCATTGGCTGTAATGTACTTTTAAACATCACGAGGCCATGAAATATACCGTAAAGAAGTAAAACTTACTTTTCTAAAGTTTGAGATGGATATTTTTGTCGAAAGCAACTAACGCTTAATTGTGCTTGCAGGTTTAAAGAGGTCATGAACTTAAGACAGCCACAGGATGAAAGCTTCATGGCAACTACCAGGAAACTGAAAAGAGGCAAGAGATCATTCTTCTCTAACATAAGCATGGGCATGGACATGTGACAATAAGTGGCATGTTTCTGTGTTGTAAGTACTTTCATATCTGTAGCAATATTTTATAATTTCACTTTAACTTCATATAGATAGAAAGCCCTGTGGTTCACAAATTATCGATACAAACATTTGACTGCAGACAATAATGCTTTGCATCAGTAAGAAGACACCCAAAGATAACAATTCAAGATCACTCTCCTTCTGACTGGCACCATTGCAGATAAAGTTCCTATAACTTCTAGCCTTGGCAAACAACCCATCAGGCACCATTCTCATGCATTTGTAGTTCTAAATATTGTCTTTTTCTCTGGCAGGCCTGGAGAGATCCAGAAGGAAAAACAAATTGAGGGCAGTAGTGAGTTTGACAGCCACTGTTAATGTGCAACCACCAAGATGCCAGGCCCTGAAGGGAGCAGGCCTTTTTATTAGCTGCAGAATTTCTGCCACTATTTGACAGAAGGAACTTAGCTTACCAAAATATTGTTGTTACAACATTTCAAGAAAACACAACCTTTCCTAGTAAACCAGTGAGACAGTTAATGCCTCCGTCCAGCTGCATCCACTTGTGTTTTCCAGCTCAGACTTCTCAATACAAAACTGGTCTGGCCATTTTTTCTGCTAGCAGAGAAATATTAATCTTGTTCAAGCTTCATTCAAATGCAGCTAAACCAACATCCATCCTAACATGTTTCAGAAAGTAAATTATCAACAAAGTACTGTTAACAAACTCTTCTTTTCATTAGCAGTTAAGACAGTAGCCATAAATACTATTTAGACAGCATCTCCATTAATTCCAAACATCTCCTTTAATTGCAATTATGTGCTTGCCTTCCTTTTAGTGACGAGACAGGCAAGGCCCATGGATATGGCCAGAACCTAAACTGTATTGAAATATGGATCCAATTGTCTGATTAGCATATATGTAATGGGCACCCAGTGTTTTTTTCAGGGATTTGGACATGGTGTTAGTAAATTAGAGCCAGCTTCCTGATGTGCTCAAAGTGTTGCTAGATTTAATCATAGCGCGGTGATAGAGTCATACAGCATGGAAACAGCCCATCCGGCCCAATTTGCCCATGCCAACCACGATGCCCCATCTATGCAAGTCCCAACTGCCCATGTTTGACCCATACCCCACTATACCTTTCCTATCCATGTACCTGTCCAAATATCTTTTAAATTTTGCTATAGCATGGAGGTCAACTACCTCCTTTCCCACTCATTCCATATACAAACCATCCTGTGTGTGAAAATGTTGCCCCTCGGGTTCCTATTCAATCTTTCCCCTTTCACCTTAAACTTGTGTCTGGTTCTTCCACACTATCCCACACATTGATGCTATCAAAAACAAACCCCATTAACACCTTCCTTAGAAGACTGAGGAGATTGTATGTTGACAAATATTCTCTTGAAAATAGATGAATTTGACAAATATTCAAATATTCTCTTGAAAGTCTAAAAGGTGTACACTAACATATATACATAGACGTAGAAACAGAGAAAATATGTGCAGGAGTAGGCCATTCGGCCCTTCAAGCCAGCACTGCCATTCAATATGATCATGGCTGATCCATCCAAAATCAGTTAGCCGTTCCTGCTTTTTCCCCATATCCCTTGATTCTGTTAGCCCTAAGAGCTAAACCTAACTCTCTCTTGAAAACCTCCAGTGAATTGGCCTCCACTGCCTTCTGTGACAGAAAATGGCACAGATTTACAACCCTCAGTCCTAAATGGCCTTATTCATAAACTGTGACCCCTGGTTCTGGATTCCACCAACATGGGGAATATTTTTCCTGCATCTCGCCTGTCCAATCCCTTAATAATTTTATATGTTTCTATTTCCCTCTCATCCTTCTATAGTGAATACAAGCCCAGTCGACCCATTCTTTCCTCATATGTCAGTCCTGCCATCCCGGGAATTAACCTGGTGAACCTATGCTGCACTCCCTCAATAGCAAGAATGTCCTTCCTCAAATTAGGAGATCAAAACTGCACACAATACTCCAGGTGTGGTCTCCCCAGGACCCTGTACAACCTCCTTGCTCCTAAACTCAAATTCTCTCACAATGAAGGTCAACATGCCATTAGCTATATAACGACTGTATAGGCTGGTTGCATCATGGCCTGGTTTGGCAACTTGAATGCCCAGGGAGAAAGAAAACTGCAAAAAGTGGTGAACACTTCTAGCCTTGGCAAACAACCCATCAGGCACCATTCTCATGCATTTGTAGTTCTGGGAGATATCGGCTTTTTCTCTGGCAAGCCTAGAGAGATCCAGAAGGAAAACAAATTGAGGCCAGTAGTGAGTTTGACAGCCACTGTTAATGTGCAACAACCAAGACGCCAGGTCTTGAAGGGAGCAAGGAGGGGAGGGGAGGGGGGGGGCACTGTTTTTGTCTTTTCACTATTATTGTTTGTTTGTTTTTTTACCTATTGAACTTTTTGTTGTTGTTTATTATGGTGTTTACATGGTACCATGTTGTGCTGCTGCAAGTAAGATTTTAATTGTTCTGTTTTGGAACAAATGACAATAAAAAACTCTTGATTCCCCTACCCTGGGTAAAAGACTGTGCATTCACTCTATGTATTCTGTCAGGGTTTTATACAACTCTATAAGATCACCGCCAAGCCTCATGCACTTCAAAGAATAAAGTCAACCTCTCCCTATAGCTCAGGCCCTCATGGAATGGCAACATCCTCATAAAAATCTACTAGAACCAAAACTCATACTTTTTGGGGTTAAATTTCCTCATCATTTATTTTATTGAAAGTAAGTCAAAAATAGCATGTGGTATTTAGTGACAGAAGAATGACTGAAGTGTAAATATTATGAACAATTCTATTCATTAATTTTGTCATTGGCAACTAGAAATAAAATTCATTTGGCAAGCCAAAGGTCTACCAAGAATCATGTATAAAATATTTCAAACCTAAGAATTTGAACCCCTTCAAATTTTGTCTGCCAGATATGGAAACTATACTTTCCACAAATAGAAATATGTATAAATCACGCAAAGCCTTTCAGAAAGCCTTCGACAAGGTCCCACATAGGAGATTAGTGGGCAAAATTAGGGCACATGGTATTGGGGGTAGGGTACTGACATGGATAGAAAATTGGTTGACAGACAGAAAGCAAAGAGTGGGGATAAATGGGGCCCTTTCGGAATGGCAGGCAGTGACCAGTGGGGTACCGCAAGGTTCGGTGCTGGGACCCCAGCTATTTACAATATACATTAATGACTTAGACGAAGGGATTAAAAGTACCATTAGCAAATTTGCAGATGATACTAAGCTGGGGGGTAGTGTGAATTGTGAGGAAGATGCAATAAGGCTGCAGGGTGACTTGGACAGGTTGTGTGAGTGGGCGGATACATGGCAGATGCAGTTTAATGTAGATAAGTGTGAGGTTATTCACTTTGGAAGTAAGAATAGAAAGGCAGATTATTATCTGAATGGTGTCAAGTTAGGAGGAGGGGGAGTTCAACGAGATCTGGGTGTCCTAGTGCATCAGTCAATGAAAGGAAGCATGCAGGTACAGCAGGCAGTGAAGAAAGCCAATGGAATGTTGGCCTTCGTAACAAGAGGAGTTGAGTATAGGAGCAAAGAGGTCCTTCTACAGTTGTACCGGGCCCTGGTGAGACCGCACCTGGAGTATTGTGTGCAGTTTTGGTCTCCAAATTTGAGGAAGGATATTCTTGCTATGGAGGGCGTGCAGCGTAGGTTCACTAGGTTAATTCCCGGAATGGCGGGACTGTCGTATGTTGAAAGGCTGGAGCGATTGGGCTTGTATACACTGGAATTTAGAAGGATGAGGGGGGATCTTATTGAAACATATAAGATAATTAGGGGATTGGACACGTTAGAGGCAGGAAACATGTTCCCAATGTTGGGGGAGTCCAGAACAAGGGGCCACAGTTTAAGAATAAGGGGTAGGCCATTTAGAACGGAGATGAGGAAGAACTTTTTCAGTCAGAGAGTGGTGAAGGTGTGGAATTCTCTGCCTCAGAAGGCAGTGGAGGCCAGTTCGTTGGATGCTTTCAAGAGAGAGCTGGATAGAGCTCTTAAGGATAGCGGAGTGAGGGGGTATGGGGAGAAGGCAGGAACGGGGTACTGATTGAGAGTGATCAGCCATGATCGCATTGAATGGCGGTGCTGGCTCGAAGTGCTGAATGGCCTACTCCTGCACCTATTGTCTATTGTCTATTGTCTATTAAATGCAGCGGTTTAGGGCAGATGGGAGACGGCCAAGAATTCTATTTCTAGAAATGTAGAAAATGATTATAAATCTCCCACTATTTATGCAGCCTATCTATTAGGGTTCAAGTTTACAGGGTAATAGAGAGCCAAGAAGAAAGTGCTGTCAGTGCTTTACATTCAGAAATGTGCCAACCCGTTCTCCCTTCCAAAGGTCACCCCGGGACGTCAGGCCTGTGGGAGGGAGTGAATGCCTTGGAATGGGGACATACCAACAGCATGTGGGGAATCTATGCGGAGACAGGGATCATGACAACACTACCGGGGTACAAGGGATGTATAAGTTTAGTCCATACAGGCTTCCAGAATGGAAGAGGGAAGTATTGGATCCCAGGAGAATCTGCTGGTGGGAGCAGATTTTTTGAGTTGGAGTAGATACAGATTAGAGAACAAGAGTTGGGGAGGTGGGGTGTGTGTTACCTCTAGGAATTTGGGTGCTTTGGGGATATATTTAATACAAAGGGGAGACAATTTAAGTAACTATTTCATCTACTTATTCATTGCTGTAATAATAAAACTAGGTTGTCTTGTAAGTGTCCAGGGATAGGAGTCCTCGTATAATGTTATCCCAATTCCCATCCAACATTAGATTATCACAGTGTGGAGTACAAATTCTTGATTTTTTTTATCACAGAAACCTTAACTCTGATAGTGCTGGAAAATACTTGTGGGAATCTAAATACTATACCAGGCTTTTAAAGTTGCTAATGATTCGTTGATGAAACAAGTTATTTTCTTTGCTTAAAAAATTAGATTGTGACTTTTAGCAAGATGAATGGTTTACATTTTGTTTTATTTAACTTCATTCAAATTAACAAGTTTTATAATCAGTGTGTCAACATTTTGCAAGGGTCCATACTCCCTACAGATACCAGACACTGTTAGAACACAAATACAACATTGTACAAACAAACTATAGATTTGAAGACAAATTTTAGACTTACCACTTTCAAAACATGCATCAAATATTAAGTGTCCCTTCTTCGGAAGCCCACAGTAGCCAGTGGGAATGACAAGAAATTTACTGACATTCCCTACTACGGTATCTTCACCCCCATTTTCACTACCTGCAGAGGTGAAAAACCCTTCTATTAAAATACAAAAGGTATTTAACTAATTCTGCAGCATCTCAACATTTTTAGCTTGTAATTTTGTCATATGAAACAAAAGGTAGTTAATAGTCTTTAAACAACCCACTAAATGCCAACCAGAACTTTTAATTTCAGATTAATAAACATGATCAACAGAAAGATTTTCTTACTGGTTACATCATGTCAAATTGGCAAATTGATAATTAACTTGAAAAAATGCAATTATGCATTAAGTCACTTCTAAAAGTTATCCAAGCACTGTGCCAATGCCACTTGCCATTTTCAAATATATTAAAATTAGTTGTTATCAA
Source organism: Rhinoraja longicauda (assembly GCF_053455715.1). Taxonomy (NCBI): domain Eukaryota; kingdom Metazoa; phylum Chordata; class Chondrichthyes; order Rajiformes; family Arhynchobatidae; genus Rhinoraja; species Rhinoraja longicauda. The sequence goes on along the minus strand of NC_135963.1, from coordinate 27,853,658 downwards.
TGTCTTAATCATTTATATGCATTTCAGAGTTACCTCTATAAAATGAATGTGAAGAAATACTTCAAACCCACAACTCTTCTGCACAACATAATCCTGGCCCTATTATTGCACATATAAATACAACAATAGATGATGAAAGCACATCTATGCACACAGGGAAACAAGAATGTTAAGGCACAGTAAAGTAATTGGCTCACTTTACAATTGCATTATTAAAATAGCATACACTGTCCCTCCTCTCCTTTGATTTGAAAGCATGGGTTTTATAAGGAGTAGGCTGACAAGGTTCAAGTGTCCAACCACTTGAACTAATGGTTCAAGCTAATTGGACTTAGCTCTTACCAGGAATGGGATGCAGATTGGCCTCTCCTGATCAGTTAGCCAGTGATAGGGATCAGAGTGACATCCAAGGGTGAGAGCGCTGTCACAGCACATAAGCTTGATATCTTTTCTGGAGATGAAAGCAATGTCTCATGTAGCTTTTACAAGATCTTAAAGTCTTGCTTTCAACATTCCAGTACTCTCAATGATGAGTCTCATAGAGGAAAAAGCCTCTTTGTGGTAATCCATTTCTGTCGTTCACACTATTCAAAGAGGAGCAAGATGTCAGCTTTGTTATCCAGAAACAATCCATAACTTTTTATTTCGAATGGGATCAGGAAGTCAATTTTATAAAAGTTGAGAATGTCACAGCAAGTTCCTGCAGATCAGATGTTAACATACAAAAAATTAAAATTATTAGAATTAGGATGGTTGGCAGAACGTCAGTGGGCCAAAGGGTTCAGATTCCAAGATCCAGACTGTTGGCAAATATATAATGAACATGAGGGAGGCTCTTCCATTCACATCAATCAGTGGATTGTCAATGAGAATGTTTTAAGTTAAGTCAATACCAAAACATATTCACTCTGGGCCATTGGAAAACCAACAACTGTATATCCTAAATTCTATGTTTGTAGTGCCCACTGCATCCACTTCCATGATGTATATACAGTGTAATAGTGACTGTTTTGGTTATTTCCCCACTGCATCAACATTTGGTTACAATCACAAAAGAGTAGGCGTTGCATAATTTCATACTTAAAAATATGTTATGCGATCCTCAATTCCTAAGGCTGGGTCAGGAGGTCATCGGAATAGTAGAATTGTTATCTCAGATCATTAACACGCCAGCACTAGCAGTACTCAAGTGCAGTCTTCTTGTGTTGGAGGGAGCATGCAGGAGATAAGGGATAAGCCAGTTTGTTGGTTAGGGAGGTGAATGCGGATGGAATTGCACAGGGGGTGTAGTAGTGGGAGAACAATAAGCGGAAAGAAAATTCACCAGGCAATAGGGAATGGAAAAGAGATCAGAAAGACAGCATGTTCTGCCATCAGAATCTGGAGCAAGATTAGGAAGAGGATCTGTAGAGGGGTTTAATAAGGAGACAGAGACCAAGAAAATGAGAACTGGTTAGTGCTAACGGTGATAGGGATCACCGTGTTTGGAGGACATCAAGGGTTCAGAGATCACTGACTGAGGCAAAAGAGGCGAGGAGCTAATATATGGCTAGGTATTTTACTTATTCTGCTGGCTTCCACGTTGGCCCTGGATTTTTTAGATCATGTGGGGCCAATATTGCCAAATGGCAAGTATCATCAGGGAAAATGAAGTCCCAGTTTTCCTGCAATGCTCCAAAAAGTGTAAACATGGAAATTGTGTAGAGATCATAAATGATGGAAAGTATTAAGTTAAAATTCCTGAGTGGCATGATTCAAACCACAACTCTGGATTAAATCAATTTCAAACACATGGCCTATGTGATTCAAAAACAATTTGCTATGTGATTCAATTCTTGGGCAAATAAATGTAAATGAATGATTTGAGTTAATAACGAAATGTTCATATTGCTCCTAAGATAATATCACGTAGATCCCTCTGCTATGTGATTTTATCTGAGGTGTATTTTGAACACTACCTGCATAGCTACCTGTAAAGACCCTATATATTTTAAATTATGAGTAATGGCTATCTATTTAACCACTTAAAAAGGGATTTAGGTGGATGGTTGTTGCATCAACTCTTATTGGAACAGATCTCAGAAGTAGCTAGTTGACTCCATGCTGAAGTGGTGTCATGTAGAAAAATTTATAAACTTTTCATAGTCCAGATATTTTTGCTTAGAAAATGCAAAGCGAGTCAGTGTACTTTCTTTACAATTTTTCCTAAAATTGTCTGATTTGATTACCAGGTTCCTCAGATCTACTTTTTCCAATATATCTAATTTATTCAGATTATATTAGCATTGTAAATTGGAAGAATCCAAGCAAACATAAGAAATATTGTTAGCCTGATACCATTATATGACTCTACTCCACATCTCTGTAGTAGAAAAGGTCAAAAAGACCAGCTGCAACAAAACTCAAAACTAAGATGACCCGAGCAAAGACCTTACCGACGATGTTGAGGAGGGAGATGCCTCTGTTGCAGTCGCTTCTCTCGCCCTTGTTCTTGTAGAAGGTAATGATTGTGGCATCCCTCATGTCCTGCGGTACAGCTCCTTCTTGCCAGCACTGGCAGAGGACTTCATGCAAAGGAAGCAGTAAGGTAGTCTTGCAGTGCTTGATCAGGTCAGGGAGAACCCCTTCGCTGCCTGGGGCCTTGCCTGAGGCCAGGCTGTCAGTGGCCTTGCTGAGCTCTTCTACCGTCGGCTCTCCATCTAACTCATCCATAGTCGGCAGGCACTCGATGGCGTCAGGGGCTGAGGGGGACACAATGTTCTCTCTCGAGTGGAGGTCAGAGTAGTGTTCCACCCATCTCTCAAATCTGCTGGCATTTGTCTGTGATTACTTCCCCAGTGGAGGATTTGAGGGGGGCTGTCATGCTCTGGACTGGTCCTAGTGCCTTCTTAATGCCATCGTACATTCCCCTGATGTTCCCCGTTATGGCGGCCGTCTGGATGTCCTCACTAAACTGTGTCCAATACTCATTGGCACAACACCTGGCAGTCTGCTGAGCCTTGCTCCTGGCAGCCCTGAGGATCTGCAGGTTCTTCTCGTTGGCTGACCGCTTGTACTCGGCTAGGGCGGCGCGCTTGGCTTCGATGATGGGAGTCATCTCAGTCGATTTGGCCTCAAACCAATCGTGTGTCTTTGGAATCTTCTTCCCAAAGCTAGCCAAGGCTGTGCCGCAGTTGGTGGTGTCCCGCAGTTTCCCACTTCTGGTTTCCATGGTGTCCCGCAGTTTCCCACTTCTCTGTTGCAGAGTCTCCAGGACACGAGGTGCCAAGTTCTCTCTCAAAAGCCTCTGCAAACTGTTGCACGAGGTCTGGATGGGGCATCTTGCTGATATCGATGCGGGGTTTCCCCTGCTTCTTGGTATGATAGTTCACTGGAGTTTAGAAGGATGAGAGGGGATCTTATAGAAACATATAAAATTATAAAAGGACTGGACAAGCTAGATGCAGGAAAAAAGTTCCCAATGTTGAGTGAGTCCAGAACCACGGGCCACAGTCTTAGAATAAAGGGGAGGCCATTTAAAACTGAGGTGAGAAAAACCTTTTTCACCCAGAGAGTTGTGAATTTGTGGAATTCTCTGCCACAGAGGGCAGTGGAAGCCAAATCACTGGATGGATTTAAGAGAGTTAGATAGAGCTCTAGCGGCTAGTGGAATCAAGGGATATGGGGAGAAGGCAGGCACGGATTATTGATTGGGGACGATCAGCCATGATCACAATGAATGGCGGTGCTGGCTCAAAGGGCCGAATGGCCTCCTCCTGCACCTATTTTCTATGTAACCTCTTTGGTTGCAGCCTGATTTTGCAACACACCAGGGAGTGGTCTGCGTCGCAGTCCGCACTGTGGTAGGAGCGTGTGTGGAGAACGTTCTTGAGGGCAGCACATCTGACTAGGATCAGATCCAGTTGATGCCAATGCTTTAAGCGTGGATGCCTCCAGGATTCCTCGTGCTGGGGCTTGACTGTCTGGAAGTACGAGTTGGCAATGCACTGGTCATGGTAAGTGCACAGTTCGAGCAGTCGCTGTCCGTTCTCATTCATTTTGCCCACACCAAACTGCCCAAGGCAGGAAGACCACGATTCGTGGTCTGCGCCCACTCTGGCATTGAAGTCGCCCAAGAGAACAAGTTCTTCATTGCTGGGGATGCTGCTGATGATGGATGCGGATGCCCCTGTATATTGACAGCGGATGCCCCTGTATATTGCTTTCATTTACCTCACCAAGGCGTTTGACTTCGTCAGCAGAGATGGCCTATTCAAGGCTCTGCCAAAGATCGGCTGCCCACCAAAACTGCAGAGCATGATAGAATCCTTCCACATCAACACGAAGGGGACAGTGCAGTTCAATGGCAGTTTCTCGGAGCCGTTCGACATACGCAGTGGTGTCAAACAAGGCTGCGTCCTCGCTCCCACACTTTTTGGGATTTTCTTCGCTCTGCTCCTGAAACATGCCTTCGGCACCGCAATAGAGGGGATCTACCTGCGTACTAGATCAGACGGCAGGCTCTTCAACCTCACCTGCCTCCGAGCCAAGACAAAAGTACGTGAAGCTCTCATCAGAGACATGTTGTTCGCCGATGACCCAGCAGTTGTGTCCCACACCCAGCAGGAACTACAGTCATTGATAGACCGCTTCTGTCGGGCTTGCAAGGACTTTGGGCTGACCATCAGCCTGAAGAAGACGAACGTCCTGGGACAGGATACAGAGGCACCGCCTGTCATCACCATCGACGACTACGAACTTGATGCCGTCCATCAGTTCACATAGCTCGGCTCCACCATCACCAACAACCTCTCCTTGGACACAGAGATTAACAAGAGGATCGGGAAGGCAGCTACAACTCTCGCTAGCCTCACAACTCGAGTGTGGACCAATCCAAAGCTGACAGTGAAGACAAAGAGAGCAGTCTACAACGCCTGAGTCAACAGCACGCTGCTGTACAGCAGTGAGACATGGACTACATATGCCAGACTGGAGAGAAGACTCAACACCTTCCACCTGAGAAGCATCCGCCGTATCCTGGGTATATCCTGGCAAGACAGTGTCCAACGCCGAGATTCTTTCTCGCGCTGGCCTTCCGAGTATGTACACTCTACTCAGGCAGCACAGGTGGCTGGGCCATGTCCACCGCATAGAGGATGGCCATATTCCAAAAAACATCCTGTATGGAGAGCTAACATCTGGGAGGAGAATCATCGGCCGCCCCCAACTAGGTTACAAGGACGTTTGCAAGAGAGATTTGAAGGTGCTCGACATCGATGTGGAGTCCTGGGAGAGCCTTGCAGCTGACCATACGAGGTGGAGAGGTACTCTGAACCAACATCTCAAACGGGGGAAGAGAAACTGATGAACGCAGCGGCAGAAAAGCAGGCTCACAGAAAGGAGCGCAGCAACTTCAACAGACCAGAGTCCACACACAAATGTGACCTTTGTGATAGAGACTGTCACTCCCGCATTGGTCTCCTCAGCCACAAGCGATGCTGCTCTAGCCAAGGTGTGGAGCAAGCAGCCAACTAGGATGCATCATCCATGGTCAGCCATGACCGAGGGGCCCTAAGTAAGTAAGATTCCCAATACTAGGAATTTGCCTTGGTGCTTTGCTCGCAAGTAACAATACGACATACAGTAAACAATTAAGAATAAAACATTATAATTTATACATGTGAAGAATGAAATAAAATACCAGGGCAAAATGAGGCTACAGACTTTTGGTTGTTAAGTTAAGCTACTGCTTGTGGAAAAAAGGTGTTTTTATGTCTGGCTGTGGCGGCTTTGACAGTCCGGAGTCGCCTTCTAGAGGGAAGTGCTTCAAGGAGTTTGTGGCCAGGGTGAGAGGGGTCAGAGATGATCTCACCCACTCGTTTCCTGACCCTTGCAGTGTACAGTTCGTCAATGGGGGGGGTCGGGGGAGGGGAGGGGGAGCTCTCCTAAAGTCTACAATCAATTCTACTGTCTTAAGAGCATTGAACTCCAGGTTGTTGCGAAGGCACCAGGACACCGGCTGTGTCACTTCCTGTCTGTAGGCAGATTCCTCCCCAACCTGGATCAGTCCAATCAGGGTTGTGTTGTCCGCAAACTTGAGAAGCTTGACAGAGGAGTGCAGTCATTGGTGTAGAGAGAGTAAAGGAGAGGGGAGAGTACGCAGCCCTGTGGTGCTCCTATGCTGAGGGTCAACGGGTCTGAGATGTGCTTTCCCAGCCTCATATGCTGCTTCCTGTCTGTCAGGAAGTTGGTGATCCACTGGCAGAGGGTTCAGGCACAGTCAACTGAGAGAGTTTGGAGTGTAGTAGCTCTGGCACAGATCTGGCTAAAATCCACAAACAAAATCCTTGCATAGGTCCCCTGGTGGTCTAGGTGCTGGAGGATAAAGTGCAGGCCTAAGTTGATTGCGTCATCCACCGATCTATTGGCCCAGTATGTAAACTGCAGGGGGTTTGTGATATTTTTCAGCTGGGCCAGCACGTCTTTCAAGGGTCTTTGTGATTACAGAGGTCAGTGTGACAGGCCTGTAGTTATTAAGACCAGTAATCCTTGGCTTTTTGGGTACAGGAACAATAATGGAGACTTTGAAGCAGGCAGGGACAGTGCAGGTTTGCAGAGACTGGTTGAAAATGTCTGTGTAGACTGGTGCCAGTTGTTCGGCACAGAGCTTGAGGGTAGAGGGGGAAACATTGGAGAACTTAGTTCTCCTTGAACAGAACTAAGGCAGAAGTCATTAATTATTTTTTGCACAAATAAACATTTTGTGATTTACAGATTTCAGATCTCACAGAAGAAATCCATGACACAAATATACCTAATAAGTTCATCATTGACAAATTCAACTGAAGAGAAATTGAACTGAAAGATTAATCTTGCTTTTCTCTCCATAAATGCAGCCTGATCTGTTGAATACTTCTTATTTCTAGCAGCTACAGTATTTTGTTTTCATGCTATCATTGCTCGTTGCTTATGCTAACAACTCGTTCTAGAAATTGTAAGGCAATGTTTATTTAAAATTTAACTGTATTAAAGTTAAAATGCTGTAAATCTGAAATAAAAATAGAAAATGTGTTAAATGTGAGTCAGGCAGCATCTGTAAAGATAAAAACAGAATGAATGTTTAGGTCAATCAGAACGAGATTACAGTTTTTCCAGTGAAAAATATTGTATAGTACACTTAGGATGATTTAATTCTGAACACACCTATACTTTTATTTCAGGACAGTTCCCTTATTAACTATTATTCTTTAAAAAAATGTTCCCTGATGAGAATGAAATTTATATTAGTCAAAAGGGAATATAAATATACACTGGCACACAAATTGATGTATTACTGAGAAACGATCAATTATAAGGACATTTAAAGAAACTGTGCAGCCAGTCATTCGTTTTAAAACAAAATGCACCACCACCAATCACATTACAAGCTAAACAGAGGCTGCTGGCGGACTGAAGGTACACGGACATGAGAAATGTACTGGTATGCAACTAAAATGCAGCAAAACATCTTCTCACTCTTAGTGGCATTCGTACCTTCATCACATCAGTGGACCAAACTGTAAACAAACCGAATTTCCACACATTCTTGGATCTACATTGCTTGTCATTTCTTTAATTGGAATATTTCTTGCATACAGAAGTAACATTTGAATACGTTCTCGAATATTTTCCCCCAAATTAAAACACGGTAAGAACTGATGTTGTGCTAACAAACGAATTTAAAAGCGCTGCGGTAGTCAAACGAAATTTATCCGACACAGTTGTTGAATTATTTGACAGGGTGTTGTTTCCAAGAGTTCAAGGGGAAAGCACCTGAATACAAATTAAATTAATTAATAGGTCAATATAAGCAAATTTACACACCAGAATCATTTCTCCTGTCCGCCATTTCAATCTCAGAATTCCCAGATTTATCCATTACAACGCTGAGCTGGTTACCCCAGTGACTGGCTGACTGAGAGCAAGGAAGACAGAGAGCCAGAAGTGAGCAAAGGTTGGGGATCGGGGAGGAATTACTTAGTGCGTGGGCCCCAAACAAAGCTCCAAGCATTCGGCAGCTTGGCAAGGGGCGCAAAGCACATCGAACAGGCGACCGTTAACATTCATTCACTCGCGAGCTCGCGCCTGGGACTGAGCTCAGCGAGAGGTGCGCTCACGCCCAGGGCCACACGGGTGCAGGCCGACAATGCACTCAAAAAGGCAGCGGTTCTTGACAATTATTGTGAATCAGCATTCTGCAAATAATAGAATGCTTCCACTGTAAAAACAAATTCTTTGTTTTTTTTAATATGTAGTGATAATAAAGCAAAAAAGGCAACTATTTGTTTGTTTTTTTGTATTGCATCCATTGGTTGCAAGCAGCATTGCAGTTTGAAGGATTGACGGGGGTGGGGCAGGGTGTGCGAGGGCTCTTGCACGGTGGTTTTTGTTACATTCCGTTTCGTTCAGTCCCCAACAGCTTCACAGGAAAGGTGCGCAAATAGCGAGAAGGATGCGTTTAAAAACTCAGGTAAATTAAAACTATTAACGTTCTTCTATTTAGATAGTTTAAGTGTTCACTATAAAACAAATTTAGTCAAAAAATAGCTTGAGGGAAATGCCAAAACCAAGTTTGAAAGTTTAAATGGAAGAATTGCTAGTTTCGATGATACATCATTTCCACATTTTTTCAAAAAATATTAATTGCAGTCATATCGAAAGCATCAAATTCTTTCGTTTATGCTTATTGTACGAGAAAACATGAAAATTCAATGAGACTTTGGGTCCAATTCGACTCTTTCTTTGCACCAGTTAACAAAGTACATTAAGTGAAACGGTAATTTGTTTATGTCAAAATAACTGAAGATTGGACGGGCAATTTAAAACTGAAATGAGCTACTGTTGGCTTTTAAAAGTTTGTGTCTAGGTAAGAAAATCGATGTTTTATTTATTGCAGTTTTCAACTCAGTTCTGCCAGGTTTTTATCAGTTATTTATGAATCTGCCTGGAAAACATTTAACACAAGGATGATTGGTTATTCTTTACATATCGCGAGGTTGTTTGTTTTGGAAGAACGTTTGCAAATTATCATTAATAAAGTTCAAGAGAAGAGTGTTTCCATTCAATGTCAAACGTCACTATCAATCAAATAATTGTTAAAATTGTATGTGTAATGATTTTCCAACCACTATTTTCGGCCTGTGGATCTGAACGGATTCAATGGAACACGTTTTAGTTAGTGGTTCTTGCCCGCTTTTTGCTAAACAACCGCCAAAATTCTGGCACTCTGGCGCCAAATCGGAGAAAGTACGGAAACAAGGGGAAAAAACTCGGTTTGGTGAGAGACGTCGCAATAGGGAATTGGATATGGGTAATTGTTCACACGAGGAATCCCAAGAAACTGCATATTATTTTGCATTAACATTGTGTTTACCCCCTTCATATATGATTTTGCGTAATTATAAATGGAGGGGAGGATCCAATCGATAAAATCATTTTGGCGCCATGCCCATGCTATTATCCGCTGGATGTTATAAACTGTTCACTTAAAGGTACAAAATGTAAGCCCACATTTGTACTCTGTCCAAACGGCACCCTTTTGTCTAAAATGTTTGGGGATCTTTCAGCTTCTCTAACTTCCATATTGCTTTTATAAGCTTTTACGGATCTTTTTCAACTGTCCATGAAATCCCCTAGACAGTTCTAATCAGTGTCATAACAACCTTCTTTATTGATTGTGATTGGAGTGCACTATCTGCTTCAGTGGTACACAAAATGCATAGCTTGTCAGGTGTAGGCGTGCGTGTAGCCCTCTTGAGCCTACAACATAATTGAATAAGATCTTGGCTAAATCCACTGTAGCCTCTGCTTTGGTTTTCCTTCTGTGCTAACATCCCCCCCCCCCCCCCTTTACTATTGCAGTATCTTTCTGCCCCTGCTTTTTAAAAATAGCCAAAGATTAAGCAAGAAAGTCCCAAAGATCACAAGCTGAGAGAAATAAATGTTGTCTCCTCTCTGCCTTAAAAGGGCAACCATTTGTTTTTAAACTACAGCCCCTAGGTTTTACCAAAAGAGGAATTTCTCTGTCTACATCTACATACAATACCCTTGGGATATTGTATGTTTCCAACAAGTGACCTCAGTTCATTACTCAGTGGATACAAGCCCATCCTGTCCAACTATTCCTCATGAGACAACCCAGCCAGTGGTTTAGTATGTCCCCAACTACTTCCAATGCGTTAATATCCCTACCTATATATGGGAACCAATCTTGTTTTCTGTTGTCTTGTCAATGTTCTATACAATTAAAGAATATATTCATGACTGAATTCCCCTGGCAATTCCAATCCATTCCAATGGGTTACCTCCTACACCATGAGCTTTTATTTTCTACATTATAACAATTTTTCATATGCCTTCCAGAAATCTGAGTTTAGTACATTCATCAGTTTCTGTGTATCCACAGGATATGTTGTCTTTTCAATGAACTCCCAACAAATTGATAAAACAATACTGTACAATGACGATAAAGGCATATTATTATCAAAACCCATGATTTCCTTTATCACAAAAACATATTGATTTTGCCTCCAGCTTGTATTAGAGCCTACCAGGGAGAAGGCAATTCTGGATTTAGTGTTGGGGAAATGAACCGGATTTGATCAGGGAACTCAAGGTAAAAGAGCCATTAGGAGGTAGTGATCATAATATGATGTTTTAATCTACAATTTGAGAGAGAGAAAGGAAAATTGGAAGTGTCAGCACTACAGTTGAACAAAGGGGACCATGGAGGCATGAGGGAGGAGCTGGCTAGAGTGGACTGGAAAGAGACCCTAGCAGGGAAGACGCTGGAACAACAATGGCAGGTATTTCTGGGAATAATACAGAAGATACAGGATCAGTTCATTCCAAAGAGGAAGAAAGATTCTAAGGGGAGTAAGAGGTGACCGTGGCTGACAAGGGAAGTCAAGGACAGTATAAAAATAAAAGAGAAGTATAACATAGCAAAGTTGAGCGGGAAGCCAGAGGATTGGGACTCTTTTAAAGAGCGTCAGAAGATAACTAAAAGGGCAATACGGGGAGAAAAGATGAGGTACGAAGGTAAGCTAGCCAAGAATATAAAGGAGGATAGTAAAAGCTTCTTGAGGTACGTGAAGAGGAAAAAAAATAGTCAAGGCAAATGTGGGTCCCTTGAAGACAGAAGCAGGTGAATTTATTATGGGGAACAAGGAAATGGCAGACGAGTTGAACAGGTACTTTCGATCTGTCTTCACTAAACAATCTCCCAGATGTTCTAATGGCCAGAGATCCAAGGGTGACGGACGAACTGAAGGAAATTCACATTAGGCTGACAATGGTGTTGGGTAAACTGATGGGTCTGAAGGTTGTTAAATCCCCGGGTCTTGATGGTCTGCATACCAGGGTACTTAAGGAAGTGGCTCTAGAAATTGTGGATGCATTGGTGATCATTTTCCAATGTTCTTTACATTCAGGATCAGTTCCTGTGGATTGGAGGGTAGCTAAATGTTATCCCACTTTTTAAGAAAGGAGGGAGAGAGAAAACAGGAAATTATAGACCAGTTAGCCTGACATCGGGAAAATGCTGGAGTCAATTATAAAAGAACAAATTGTGGAACATTTCGATAGCAGTAACAGGATCGTTCCAAGTCAGCATGGATTTACGAAAAGGAAATCATGCTTGAATAATCTTCTGGAATTTTTTGAGTATGTAACTAGGAAAATGGACAAGGGAGAGCCAGTGGATGTAGTGTACTTGGACTTTCAGAAAGCCTTCGATAAGGTCCCACATAGGAGATTAGTGGCCAATATTAGAGCACATGGTATTGGGGGTAGGGTGCTGACATGGATAGAAAATTGGTTGGCAGACAGGAAACAAAGAGTAGGGATAAATGCGTCTCTTTCAGAATGGCAGGCAGTGACTAGTGGGGTACCGCAAGGCTCAGTGCTGGGACCGCAGCTATTTACAATATATATTAATGACTTAGATGAAGGGATTAAAAGTAACATTAGCAAATTTGCAGATGGCACAAAGCTGGGTGGCAGTGTGAAGTGTGAGGAGGATGCTATGAGGATGCCGAGTGACTTGAACAGGTTGTTTGAGTGGGCAGATGCATGGCAGATGCAGTTTAATGTGGATAAATGTGAGGTTATCCAGTTTGGTGGTAAGAACAGGAAGGCAGATTATTATCTGAATGGTGTCAAGTTAGGAAAAGGGGAAGTACTATGAGATCTGGGTGTCCTAGTTCAGCAGTCACTGAAAGTAAGCATGTAGGTACAGCAGGCAGTGAAGAAAGCTAATGGAATGTTGGCCTTCATAACAAGAGGAGTTGAGTATTGGAGCAAAGAGGTCCTTCTGCAGTTGTACAGGGCCCTAGTGAGACCACACCTGGAGTATTGTGTGCAGTTTTGGTCTCCAAATTTGAGGAAGGACATTCTTAAGGGCCTGTCCCACTTAGGCGACTGGTGGCGACTGTCAAAGTCGTAGCAGATCAGCAAATTTTTCTTTTACCCTACGACAATGACCACGACAATGCCAAGTCAGGTCGAGTTTACACCGTCTTCGGAAACATCGCAAATTCCCATGCTTGTCAATGCTTCTCCGGCATCCTAATTTTCGCTGAAATCACTGACAAGTCTGTAATTACTTGAGAGTTTTGAAAATCAAGCTTCACGGTAACAAGGCATAAACTGGATTGACTTCCAGTTTACTAATAACAGTATTAAGAAATTTAATTTTAAACGTGGTTAAATGGATTTTTGTGCAGAGTATGGGCATTCTTTGAAAATGTATGGGAGATGCATATCTGGTTTCTGGGTTGCATATCTGGGTTGGAAGCCTACTTTAAATGTAATCGCTGATGGCCATAAACATCACAAAAATTCCCACGCTTACCTGACCGCCAAATTGTCGCCTCCAATCTACCTGTCAAATATCCTGACGGTAAAGAAATTGGCTAAACACAAGTATTTTATGGTATCTTCAAATGACTTTACTTAATTTAATATTACGTGCTTCTAAATGCATCTAAGACAACCTAGCAAACCTGGGGACAGCATGCGACAGCGCCCGCAATAAGCAACGATACCTGGCGACAAGCCAGCTGTCGCCAAGAAATTTAAATCCGGTTGATTTCTCAGCGAAGCGCCGAGATCCACTACAATTCTTTGAAGTCTCCTCACGATCGTGCCCGCGACACCCCGGCGAACTGTCGGCAACAGCTTAGTCGCCTTAAATTCGCCTAAGTGGGACAGGCGATTGTCCCCTTTACTATTGAGGGAGAGCAGCGTAGGTTCACGAGGTTAATTCCCGGAATGACGGGACTGGTGTATGTTGAAAGACTGGAGCGAATGGGCTTGTATACTCTGGAATTTAGACGGATGAGAGGGGATCTTATTGAAACATACAAGATTATTAAGGGATTGGACACGTTAGAGGCAGGAAACATGTTCCCAATGTTGGGGGAGTCCTGAACCAGGGGCTGCAGTTTAAGAATAAGGGGTAGGCCATTTAGAACGGAGATGAGGAAAAACTTTTTCACTCAGAGAGTTGTGAAGCCGTGGAACTCTCTGCCTCAGAAGGCAGTGGAGGCCAATTCCCTGGATGCTTTCAAGAGAGAGTTAGATAGAGCTCTTAATGATAGCGGAGTCAAGGGATATGGGAAGAAGACAGGAACGGGGTACTGATTGTGGATGATCAGCCATGATCACGGTGAATGGCGGTGCTGGCTTGAAGGGCCGAATGGCCTACTCCTGCACCTATTGTCTCTTGTCTATTACCAGGAATTTTTAAAATGCCCTGCTATAAATAGCATTTGCCCTACAAAAATATATTAAAATCCGACCTGTAGTTTCCTGCTTTCTACAGTGCCCTCCATAAAGTTTGTCAGATTTTATTAAAGGATATTTTTATACATTTTTTTGCTGTGAAACCCAAACAGCATTCCACCATCTGCAACTAACATATAACATATGTAACATATAACAACTACAGCATGGAAACAGGCCTGTCCGGCCCTACCCGTCCACGCCGACCATTCTCCCTGACCTAGTCTCATCTACCTGCACTCAGACCATAACCCTCCAATCCCCTCCTATCCATATACCTATCCAATTTACTCTTAAATAATAAAATCGAGCCAGCCTCCACCACTTCCACCGGAAGCCCATTCCATACAGCCACAACCCTCTGAGTAAAGAAGTTCCCCCTCATGTTACCCCTAAACCTTTGTCCCTCAATTCTGAAGCTATGTCCCCTTGTTGGAATCTTCCCCACTCTCAAAGGGAAAAGCCTACCCACGTCAACTCTGTCCGTCCCTCTCATAATTTTAAAAACCTCTATCAAGTCCCCCCTCAACCTTCTACGCTCCAAAGAATAAAGACCCAACCTGTTCAACCTCTCTCTGTAGCCTAAGTGCTGAAACCCAGGCAACATTCTAGTAAATCTCCTCTGTACCCTCTCCATTTTGTCGACATCCTTCCTATAATTTGGCGACCAGAACTGCACACCATACTCCAGATTCGGCCTCACCAATGCCCTGTACAATTTCAACATTACATCCCAACTTCTATACTCGATGCTCTGATTTATAAAGGCAAGCATACCAAACGCCATCTTCACCACCCTATCCACATGAGATTCCACCTTCAGGGAACAATGCACAGTTATTCCCAGATCCCTCTGTTCCACTGCATTCCTCAATTCCCTACCATTTACCCTGTACGTCCTATTTTGATTTGTCCTACCAAAATGCAGCACCTCACACTTATCAGCATTAAACTCCATCTGCCATCTTTCAGCCCACCCTTCCAAAAGGCCCAAGTCTCTCTGTAGACTTTGAAAATCTACCTCACTATCAACTACTCCACCTATCTTAGTATCATCTGCATATGTACTAATCCAATTTGCCACACCATCATCCAGATCATTAATGTAAATGACAAACAACAGTGGACCCAACACAGATCCTTGGGGCCTCCAACCTGACATACAATTGTCAACCGTTACCCTCTGGTATCTCCCATTCAGCCATTGTTGAATCCATCTTGCAACCTCACTATTAATACCCAACGATTTAACCTTCTTAATCAACCTTCCATGTGGAACCTTGTCAAATGCCTTACTGAAGTCCATATAGACAACATCCACAGCCTTGCCCTTATCAATTTCCCTGGTAACCTCTTCAAAAAATTCAAGAAGATTAGTCAAACATGACCTTCCAGGCACAAATCCATGTTGACTGTTTCTAATCAGGCCTTGATTATCCAAATAATTATATATATTGTCCCTAAGTATCTTTTCCATTAATTTTCCCACCACAGACGTCAAACTAATAGGTCTATAATTGCTAGGTTTACTTTTAGAACCTTTTTTAAACAAAGGCACAACATGCGCAATGCGCCAATCTTCCGGCACCATCCCTGTTTCTAATGACATTTGAAATATTTCCGTCATAGCCCCTGCTATTTCTGCACTAACTTCCCTCAATGTCCTAGGGAATATCCTATCAGGACCTGGAGACTTATCCACTTTTATATTCTTCAAAAGTGTCCGTACCTCCTCTTCTTTAATCATCCTAATTTCCATCACTACTCTACTTGTTTCGCTTACCTCACATAATTCAATATCCTTCTCCTCGGTAAATACCGAAGAAAAGAAATTGTTTAATATCTCCCCCATTTCTTCCGGCTCAGCACATAGCTGTCCACTCTGACTCTCTAATGGACCAATTTTATCCCTCACTATCCTTTTGCTATTGACATATCTGTAGAACCCCTTGGGGTTTACTTTTACATTACTTGCCAAAGCAGCCTCATATCTTTTTTTCGCTTTTCTAATTTCCTTTTTAAGATTCCTTTTACATTCTTTATATTCCTCAAGAACCTCATTTACTCCCTGCCGCTTATATTTATTGTATATCTCCCTCTTTTTCCGAACCAAGTGTCCAATTTCCCTGGAAAACCACGGCTCTTTCAAATTATTATTCTTTCCTTTCCACCGAACAGGGACATAAAGACTCTGTACTCTCAAAATTTCACCTTTAAATATCCTCCATTTCTCTATTATATCCTTTTCATAAAACAACAATTTCCATTTCACTCCTTTTAAATCCTTTCTCATCTCCTCAAAATTAGCCTTTCTCCAATCCAAAATCTCAACCCTTGGTCCAGATTTGACCTTCTCCATAATGATATTGAAACTAATGGCATTATGATCACTAGACCCAAAGTGCTCCTCAACACATACCTCCGTCACCTGACCCATCTCATTTCCTAACAGGAGGTCCAACACTGCCCCTTCTCTGGTAGGCACCTCTACGTATTGCTGCAAAAAATTATCCTGCACACATTTTACAAACTCCAAACCATCCAGCCCTTTAACAGAATGTGATTCCCAGTCTATATACGGAAAATTGAAATCACCCACAATCACCACTCTGTGCTTACTACTAATATCTGCTATCTCCTTACATATTTGCCAATTCCAATTCCAATTCTCGTTCCCTATTTGGCGGTCTATAATACACCCCTATAAGTGTTGCTAAACCTTTCTCATTTCTGAGTTCCACCCAAACAGCCTCCTTAATCGAGCCTTCTAGTCTGTCCTGCCAAAGCACTGCTGTGATATCCTCCCTGACAAGCAATGCAACACCCCCACCTCTTGCCCCTCCGATTCTATCACATCTGAAACAATGAAATCCTGGAATATTTAATTGCCAATCGCAACCCTCCTGCAACCATGTTTCACTGATCGCCACAACATCATACTTCCAGATGTCAATCCAGGCTCTAAGCTCATCCACCTTTCTTACAATGCTCCTAGCATTAAAATATACACATTTAAGGGACCCATCATTTCTTATTCTCAGTTTATTTCTTTTCCCTTCTTTCTCTCCTACATATTGGGTCTGAGTGTTTCCCTTTTCTGCCTCCTGCCTCACACACTGCCTATTAGCTATCTGTGTTTGAGTCCCTCCCCCCAACCGTACTAGTTTAAAGTCTCCGCAGTTATTTTAGCAAATCTCCCCGCCAGGATATTGGTTCCCCTCGGGTTCAGATGCAACCCGTCCTTTTTGTACAGGTCATACTTCCCCCAGAAGAGGTCCCAATGATCCAGAAACTTGAAACCCTGCTCCCTGCACCAGTTCCTCAGCCACGTATTTATCCTCCACCTCACTCCATTCCTATTCTCACTATCGCGTGGCACAGGCAGTAAGCCTGAGATTATTAGGCAACTCTCTTGTGGCTCCACTCCATTTTAATCTGTACCGACTTTGCATGTTTTTCGTCCCGCTCCCTCCACTGACATCAGTCTGAAGAAGGATCACGACCCGAAACGTCACCCATTCCTTCTCTCCTGGAATGCTGCCTGACCTGCTGAGTTACTCCAGCATTTTGTGTTTACCCACTTTGCACATCTTGTCCACATGTGATCCTTCTCTTATTAGCCATGACAGGCAAACCATAACAATGGGAGGCCATAAAGTGGAGATATTTCGATTACAATTTGAGTACATTTCCATGAGGGAGAAGAGTAGGGACACCAAAAATCAGGGATCCAAAAAGATGGAAAATGATACAGAGCAGAATAAAAGAACATAAGAGAGCAGATTAACACAGTTAATTACAGAAAGTACATGGAGAAAATAAAAAAAGAAAGCAGAGATGGATCCTGAGAAAAGATTGGCAGCAAACATATAGAAGGAAATTCTAACATATTCTTTCAGCATGTGAACAGGAAAGGGATTCCAAGACTACATGTGTGGCTAATCAAAGACCAAAGGGGAAATTAATTTGTGGAGACATAGGGGCTCAGCTGAGGAATGACTAAGCACTTTACATTATTCAGCAAAATAGAAGCAAATCAAAAGGTGATTGCGATTTTGGATAGATTTAAAAAGCGATGGAGGAGATATTCAATGTGTTAGTTCCACATAAAATAAATAAATAACCACAACACGTTGGGAAGGATCCTATGTTGCTGAGGGAAGTAAAGGAAAAACAGTTGCAGAGCTCCTGGCCATGTTCTTCCAAACATCAATAGCTTCATAGTAACCTAGGTCTGTTAAAACATATTTAAGACTCATTTAGACAAGCACTTGAATATGCAGGGCCTAAAAGGATACAGATCTAATGCACGCCAATGGAATTAACATAGATAAGCAGAAAGATCAGCTTGGATGTGGTGGGCTTTATTTCTATTTTTGTACTATACTGTTTGTATGACTGGAAAATTTCAATGGCGTAATAAATTCAAAATAGGTTGTTGGGATTAAGTCAGTAACCAGAGATTAGTCAGTTTAATTGCAAGAACAGAATTAACAGTCACTAGTATATGTATATTGGTCAGAGAGAGCAAAGTATTATTAGGTTACTTCATTAACTATTTGATGAATTAACAAAGAGGGTTGATGAAAAAAATGGTGTTAATATGTGTAAAAACTTCAAAAATACATTGGATACAGAGTCATAAAATAGACAACGTTGAAATTGAAGTTGATGGAATAAAAGAATCTGTAAAAGCACGGATAGAAAATGGTAAATCAGAAATTAAGAGGAAACAGACAAGTGAAAAGTTTTTTGGACTGGACAGAAATGTACAGTGGAGTTTCATAGAATTCACTATTTCTAAGTGAAGTGATTACTAGTCTGAGGTGGACCCGTTGGGCCCAAATCTCTCCTGCGGGCCTCTCCTGGGGCATCCCTCCCCAACTGACGATCCTGCGGGCCCGGCAACCCTCTCCAACTGACGAAGCCCGTTGCCGGGCGAGGGGGGACAGGGAAGGGGAGAGGGAGCCACTCACCTCAGCCCCGAGCAGCCAGAGCGAGCCGCGGACCCAAAGCCTCATCCCTCCCCGCCACCCCCACTCGCCCTCTCCCCTCCCTGCCCACCCCCACTCTCCTTCCCCCTCCCCACACCACTCCCCCCCCTCCACTACCCCTTCCCACCCCCACTCCTCCCCTCCACTGCCCCCCACCCCAACCCCCACTCACACAACCCATCCCCTCTCAACATCAACAGGCCCCAACTGCGGAAGCACGGACGCGTTGGGGATCCGGCGGCCATCTCGCGTATCAGATCAACGGGAGTGTCCCCCGGGGCCGTTCCGCGCTGATCCGTGCACCCGTTGGTGGGCAGGGAGCGTCCCCCGGGGCCGTGGGCGGGACACAGTGGCGGGCGGGGAGTTCCCCCCGGGGCCGTGATAAGCGCAGCAACCCTACCGATCCGTGGACCCGTTGACGGCGAAAGCTACTTACCTGTGGGCCGTGCGTGTAGCGCCGAGCGGCGGTGAACGAAGGCGACGGCCATCTTGTTGGAACCTCTGCCGACGCCTCATGCAGCTCGAAGGAGAAGGCAGTTTATTTCAGCGGGAAGAGCGGGGGCGATGCGCCCTTCTCCCCCCCCCCCCCCCCCCCCCACTGGGACCCAGACCAATCGGGCATCGAGCTGGATCTAAAGCATTTTTTTAATGAGTGGCGCTCCCCCCACGTGGAAAGCCACTCTTGCGAGTCCCGCCCCTGGCGGTCATCGTGAGCCCCCCCCCCTTCATTGGCCGTCACTCGGGTGGGTCCCACTCCCGTCCCCCCACTCGTACTCCCCCTCCCTACCTCCCTACCCCTCCTCCACCATTCACCTCCCCCTTCCTTCCACCCCTCGGGCCCAGCAACACTACCGATCAGTAGCGAGAGGGGAGCGTCCCCCGGGGCCGTGACGGGGGCAGCAACCCTACCGATCCGTGGACCCGTTGGCGGCGAAAGCCACTTACCTGAGCCCCATGCGTGCAGCGCTGATCAGCGACGGTGGCGACGGCCAACTTGTTGGACCCTCTACCGCCCCCCCACGTGGGATCCGAACCAATCGGGCATCGAGCTGGATCGAAGGACTTTTTTTTAATGGATGGCGCTACCACCACGTGGGACCCGGACCAATTGGGCGTTCACCGCTTTTGAATAGCTTTTTTATTAAAGAATGAAATGAGCTAAACCTTTTTTTCCCTCTTTACGCTAAACTTTTTAAAATGAGAACATTCTCCCCCCCACCCCCCCCAACACCCCTCATTGGTCGTCACTCTGGTGGGTCCCGCTCCCTCCCTCATTGGTCGTGCCCTTCCCATTGTGACGTCACACACTGAACATTGCCAAGCTTCAGTTTAATAAGGAAATTTTTAAACTTTAAAACTTCTCTAACTTTAAAAATCTAAGACCAATTTGAATGAAACTTGGATGAAAGGGTCCCCAGGACAAAGCTGAGTAAGGTGGTCCCAAAAATTGTTGCGCTATCGTGTGACGGGGGCACAAAAATATGGTAACATCACAGGCATCGGCAAATAAATATACAAATCTCTGAATTACAGAGAGTTTTAGTAATATACTAAAGTGTAATATACTAAAAGTTAGTAATATACTAAAAATTTAGTGATATACTAAAAAATATACTCCAAGTGGACCCGTTGGTCCCAAATCGCTCCCATGGGCCTCTCCTGGGGCAACCTCCCCCAACTGACAAAGCCCGTTGTTGGACGGTGAGTGTCTCCCGGAGCCGTGGGCGGGCAAGGGGGGACAGGGAAGGGGAGAGGGTGGCAAATTGGAGGTTACTTAAAATGGGAGAATTCAATGTTTATACCGAAGATAGACAGAAAATGCAGGAGTAACTCAGCGGGACAGGCAGCATGTCTGGAGAGAAGGAATGGGTGATGTTTCAGGGTCGAGACCCTTCTGACCGTTGGATTGTAGGTTACTTACACGGAATGTGAAATGTTATTCCTCCAATTTGCATGTGGCCTTGATCTGGCAATGAAAATGAATCCACGAAAAGCAACTGGCCCAGATGGAATTCCTGGTCATGTCCCCAGGACTTGTGTAGCTCTGCTGGCAGAGGTATTCACAGACATCTTTAACCTCTCACTACGCCATTCTGAGATCCCCACCTGCTTCAAGAAGACCACTATTATCCCAGTGCAAAAGAAAAATAAGGTAGCATATCTTAATGGCTACTATCCAGTGGCTCTGACATACACCATAATGAATAGTTTTGCAACACTGGTAATGACACACTTTAACCTCCCCAAATGAGCCTCCCAGCCAGTCTTGATACATTGCAGTTTGCTTACAGTCTCAACAGTAGACGGCATCTCCTGGCTCTAAACTCATCTGTGCAGTACCTAGACAACAAGAACTCCTACGTTAGACTCCAATTTATGGACCATAGCTCTGCCACACTCTAATTCATCCAATCTCATCTTCAAACTTCTGGATCTAGGAATCAGCATCACCCTCTGCCATTGGATTCTCGACTTTCTGACCCACAGACCACAATCAGCGAGGATAAGTGACAACATCTCTTTCATAGTAATTCTCAACACTGCTGCTCGCAAGGATGTATTCTCAGTTCCCTGCTATACACTTTATGCACTCACAAGTGTGGTCCGATTCGGCTCTAACTCCATCTACAAGTTTGCAGATGACTCCTCTGTAGTAGGCCAGATCACGAACAATGATGAGACAGAGTACAGGAAGGGGATATAAAACTTAGCAACACTGTGTCAGGAAAATAACCTTTCCCTCAATGTCAGCAAGAAGAAGGAGCTAGATATCGACTTCAGGAAGCGTGGTGAAATAGATGCCCCAATCAGCATCACTGGTGCCGAAATGGAAATGATTGAGCGATTCAAGTTATTTGGCATTAATATTACTCACGATCGGACCAAGCACACGGAAGTGATAGCCCAGAAGGCACACTAATGCCTCTACTTCCTTATGAAACTGAGGAACTTGCCTCAGACATCTGTCCAATGGCAGTTACATCCTCTATAATGAAGTGCCTCGAGGTTGGTTATGGCGCAAATCAACTCCTTGCTCAGAAATGACCTGGATCCACTTCAATTTGCCTATCACCACATCAGATTAACAGCAGATGTTATCTCATTGGCTCACCATTCTGCTCTGGACCATCTGGATAATGGGAACACATATGTAAGGCTGCTGTTCATTGACTACAGCTCGGCATTCAAACTTATAATCCTCTCCAAACTCCCGGATTTGGGCCTCTGTACCTCCTTTTGCAACTGGATCCTTGACTTCCTCATCTGCCGACCTCAATCAGGATGGATCGTTAACATCAACTCCTCACTGACCAACACAGATGCACCTCAATTCTTTATGCTTAGTCCCCTACTCTACTCTCTTCACACCCATGACCATGGCTAAGCACAGCTCCAATGCCATCTATTAATTTGCTGCAACACCGCTGTGGTCAGCTGAATCACAGGTAGTGTTGAGTTGGTGTACATGAGAGAAATGGAAAACCTGGTTGAGTATTGCCGCAACTATGTCATGGGACTGAGGAATTAATCGTTGACTGAGGAATGGGAAGTCTGGAAACTACACATCAGTTTTCTTGGTGGGTTTATGGCAGAGAGGGCATTTAAAAAATCCTGGGCGTTAATATCTTAGATGGCCTATTGTGGGCCAAGCGCGTTGGTATAATCACAATGAAGACGGACAGTGCACTCTACTTTCTTCGAAATTTAAAGAGATTTGGCTTGCCTCGGAATACTCTTAAGAACGTTCTGCAGACATTTTGTAGAAAGTATCCTGACTGGTTGCATTTTAGCCTGATATGGCAATTCCAAAGCACAGAAACGCAGGAGACTGCAAGAAGTCGTTGAGCTCAGCGGTCCATCGTGTGCACTATGTTCACTTACATCAAAAGGATCAACACGAGGCATTGTCTCGACACCCCTTCTCACTGCTCCCATCTGGCAGGAGATAAGAATCCTGAAGTCCCAAGTCACCAGATTCAGAAACAGCTATATTCCTACAACTGTCAGGTTCTCGAACAAACCTGCATAATCTTATTCCTACTTTGGCAAAGAAACACTACAATCCACCTTTTGTATTACCATGAACTTATTTTTACATTGATGTCTTGTTTTTTTGCACCATATTCTTTTAGAAATTTTATGTGTAACTTATGTATGATTTGTTTTTGTTTGTTGTCTGAATCTATGTGCCTACGATTTGTCTGCAAGCATGATTTTTCAATGTTCCTGTATCTCACTGAACTTGTGCCTATGGCAATGAAATCGACTTGGCTAGCTACTCCAACAATGTTTTTGAATAGGGAGACCCATCATTTCAACCAGCGACAGTGAAAGAATGCAGATAAATTTCCTAGTCGGGATGGTATGCAGCTTGAAGGAGAACCTTCAAATGGTTGATGTACTGAGGGATCTTAGTGTCAAAGTCCATAGCTTACTGAAAGTGGTAACACAAGTAGATAGAGTGGTAAAGAAAGCAAATGGTATGCTTGCTTTCATCAATCAGAATATTGAGTATAAGAATCAGAAACTCATGTTGCAGCTTTTTAGGACTTTGGTTAGGTCTTATTTGGAGTGTTGTCTGTAATTCTGCTTGCCACATTAAAGGGAGAATGTTGAAGCTTTGCAAAGGGTGCAGAAACGATTCAGCAGAATGCTTTTTTTGGATTTGAGTTATTAGCTGTAAGGAGAGGTTGGACAAACCTGGACTATTTTCTCTGCAATGTCGGGAGGTTGAGGGGAGATCTGATAGGTATATAAAATTATAAGAGGCATAGATACAGTAGACAGTTAAACCATTTTCCCAGGATGGAAATGGCAAAAACTGAATGGTATTGTTTTAAAGTTGGAAGGGCAATGTTTAAAGGAGATATGCATGGCAATTTTTTTTACATAGAGAGGGATGGGTGTCTGGAACATGCTGTCAGGGTGGTGGGGGAGACAGATACAATTGTGGCATTTAAGAGGCTTTTCGATAGGCACATGTCAATGCAGGGAATGGAAGGACATGGATCAGGTGCAGGCCGAGAAAACTATTTTAACTTGACATAACGTTTGGCATGGACATTTTGGGCCGAAGGGACTGTTCCAATGCGATGAATGAGTTTGTGGATGTGGGAGGGAAAGTCAAAGTGGAAAGAGTTACCAGGATATCTTTAAACATGAAGATAATCATATATTTTCTATTTTTCTTCATGGCATTAGGCGCGCCTGGCATGAGCATAACAGGTACCATTGAGCATAACAGATACCATTCTGGACTGATGTTGTGAGTGTGAAGTATTATCAATTAATTGAGAGGAATTGATTGTATACTTCTTTCTAGAATGTGGGAAGGTCTATTGATTGCTACAAGAGTAATACTTTTAAAGAAAGTATTAAACCATGCACAAATGTTTCTTGAAGAAAATCAGGAACTTTCACAAAGATCTACATTTAAAACAGCAGATCAGAAAGTGTTTCTACACATCTAATGCTTATGTTTGCAACATTTCTTTTTTGACCAGCTTTGGCGTCTCCATAACAACGAGTTGTGCTCATTTCAGAATAGGATTCCTTTTTTTTGTCCTACATACTCTTTATTTCTGGGTCTTGGGATAGCCCCAGCTGGAAGCACTAAAAGGCACTCACCAAAGTCCCACATCTTCCAAACTTTTGTTTTAGATCATCTGAGAAACATGTTCTACAAGATAATTACTGGCAGGTGTTGATCTCCATTTCCTCTGTTCTAACCCTATTACCCTCAGAGCCTGATACACAAGGTGCAATTGATATTTATCTATAACTCACCTGATTAATTCTGACCAGGCCAGGGAATGAATTTACTCTAGTTTTGTACAACTGATATTGCACATTTCTAAAATAGCTCCTGGTATGGAAAACTAAGGAATTTTGGTCTCAATGTTTCTATGCATTTTAGCTTAGTTTAGAGATACAGCGCGAAAACAGGCCCTTCGGCCCACCGGGTCCGCGCCGACCAACGATCCCTGCATATTAACACTATCCTACACACACTAGGGACCATTTTTACATTTACCAAGCCAATTAACCTGTATGTGTGAAGAAACTGAAGATCTAAGAGAAAACCCATGCGGTCATGGGGAGAATGTACAAACTCCATACAGACAGCATCCGTAGTTGGGATCGAACCAGGGTCTCCGGTACTGCTGTAAGGCAGCAACTCTACCGCTACGCCACCGCACCGTTATACATGTTATAACAGAGCCAGACAAAAATATTTAATTCACCCCAGGAAACAGATAATGTTGGTGCGCTTATGCACTGCAACCTTCCAGTGCAATGGCATAACTGGTCAGAGGAATGGAGGCCCATTGGTTTGAGAAACTTGTTTGAGTTTAACTTTTGTTGTTATTTGAATAGCATACTTACATTTTTACAAAGTGGTTACCAAGAAATATGTTTTAATAGGTATTTCTTATTTCTATGTCCTGTGCAAACTAGTGATAATTTTAAAATAACCAACCCAGTAAATGGATAGTCATTTCTATTTGGTAAAATATGTTGATGATTCTAAAATAGAACTAAAATTGATCATGCAAATATGTTTTCAGGCCTGTTAGAATTCAACATATTTTCGTTGACCTAAACAGACGACAGAAAAATTACTGTCCATCTAAAATTAATTGGATCCATTCATAATCAAATGTTATTAATCTGCTGGCATATCAAATATGTAACTGTAAATGTAGATTATTATCTACAGTTCTTTAGGGGCCTATTTAACAATTTCAGTCTTGATAGGTTATTTCTAATTAAGACTACCTCACTACTCATCCTTGAGAAGTCTGAAGAAGCGAGATACCGTGCTGCCTGACCCGCTTGACTTGACTTGACTTGACTTGACTTGGCTGAGTTACTCCAGCATTTTGTATCTAGCCTTTGATTTAAACCAGCATCTGCAGTTTTTTTTTCCTAGAGGTGGGCAGAAACAGTTTCTCGTTGCAAATTGACAGTTGTGGCTGTCACACACATTCTGCATCCACTTATTCAGGTGATACATGCTACTCCCACACCCCAAAATTGCACAAATGCGCCTGGCTTTGCCCAGTAACATATAAAACAAAATATATAACAAAGTCAATCATATGTTAATTCAAATAGGGTCCTGTAAGCATGTCCATTACACACCGGTCAGTACAAGTTACAATGTAAAAGAAAATGGTGCAAGTATATTGAACTAATTCATATAATCAGAAGATTATAATAGAAAATTAGAATGTCAAATACTGATTAAAATTATCCAATGTTATGGGAATCAGAAGAGGAGATTAGTCAGGAGACTCGTGACTACGTTTTGTGCTACACAACTTTACTTACACATGTACATGCAGAACTCATTCAGAAGTCTATTGATAGTTATAAAAATCATACATTTCATTTAATTCGCTCTCCCCCCCCCCAAACAAAATCAATAAAAAATGCTTGTTGTTCATCGCCACGATATCGCTCACTCACCGAAGCATAAAGCAATAAAACCAACAAAAATCATTGTAGTTTTGGACAAATAAACCATAAATACACCTTGTTAATAGTTTTTAAAGCAGTATTTTCTTTCCTCGAAGAAGCGAAACTGGAAAATACAGATGAAATGCAAGTCTGTAAACATGCAGCAGCTCAGCCGGCGAGAATGTTTATCCTGAATGATCTATGACCTGGGCATGCGCAGTCGCGATACCGAACTCGCTTATTATTAAGTTAATGTTGTCAGGAATTGAGTCTTAGCAAGGGTAGATAAATGATCAGTAAAATTCAGAAATAATTAAAAATACCAAACACCATTAAAAGCTTTTATTTTATCAATTTTAAAATACACAAAAATATTAGGAAATGATTTAAAATACTCAAATGCAATTTACTCATTTAAATTAGCCCCAAAATGACAATTATGTTTTACTAACCCTTCTCTCTGGAACTCTTATGTTTTTGTCTCCATTAAAATCAATGAGCCCAGTGGACAACTAGCAGATTGAAAATCCAGGGAAATTTCTCTTTCCCTCTGGACCCACTGAAAACACAGTTGACCAATCATTGGTGATCAGTTCTGCAGAACTGCAGGATTTCTGCCTTTGCTTGGGAATCCACGTTTTTCACTCAGTTAGATAGGTAAATGGAACTGCCAGCTTTTTGATGGAAAATCCAGTCCAAAATGTTTCTGTGATCCTCAATCTCTTTGCCTTAAGGGCACATCTTTGCAGTTTTTTACTCTATTTCTATTCAGTACATTTCCATGTCCCTCAAAGTTTGTTTAGGTTGATTTGTCATGACTGTGTGTTGTTAGTTAACTTACAATCATTTTACGGTACTAATAGAAGCTTATATGATGGTCTATCCTGGAATCGAATATTGTAAATCGGAGATTTAGATGACATCAGATCCCGCTGGTTGAACATAATGCCCTCAAGAGTCCTGTCCAATAAAAGGTGATTTTTTTTGAGCAGTGGATCTGACCATACAAAATGAACAAATTGGTTTTACTGCTAACTCCATTTATTTATTCTCTTTAAACAAATAATTAAAACTATTCTGTTTGTTTCAACAAATTGATTCCTGGGTTGGAATGATTAAGCAGGCTGGGTCTATACTCTCGAGTTTAGAAGAGAAATAATCTAATTGAAAATTCCTATTTTGTATGACAGGTAGATGTAAAGTTGATGCCCCAAGTGGGGTGACTATAAATGGGATCACAGCCTAAAAATAAGGATGTGGCCATTCAGAATTGAGAGGAAATTTCTCCACCCAGAGGACTGCGGATGCTCCACCTCTGAGTGTAGTTAAGGCAGATATTGATAGATTTTATAGATATTAAGGAAATCAAGGGATATGGGGTTTGGTGCAGGCATTAAGATAAAGGATCAAGCATGATGTTATTAAATGGCAGAACAGGTTTGAGGTCCAAATGGCCAACTGTTGTTTCTGTACTTTGCTTTCTAAAGTAGAGAGAGTTGGATGTATGATAAAAGAGTGGTGGTGTATATGGGTGTGAGGCTTCAAACAATGGGTCACTAACTAGTTCTTGGCAAGACATTTAAACAGAGCTACATCCTACTAGTTTGAATTTCTAAACCTCTAGATTGAGCTCTAAACTATTAGAAAAAAGAAGCCAAGACCAAGGTAGGATTCGGATGAGGGGAAACAACAAAAGAAATGTCAAGGTAAAATCATATTGTTGTGAGTGGCTCGGATTCGGGCAAACAAATTATGTTAGGAAGGACGAACAATTTAGTAATAACATTGTGTCAGCAAAAAGGTTCCAAGCAGAGAAAAATGGTTAAATATCAGCGACAAAAGTACTTTATCTCAATGCAATTAGTATTCAGAATAAGATTGCAGAATTAGTGGCATACGTTGTGATGAATGAGTGAATTAGCGGCCCAGAGGATTTCATAATATGCATTCAAAACTGTTTCCTAAAACAATAAAAAGTGGGATCAGCCAATGAATAGTTTATTTTTGATCTTGTTATGACAGATTTAATTAATACCAAAGTAAAAGATTCTCTGGGGAAGAGTGAATAGAGTTCCACAATGAGTTTAATAGTGATATTCTCAAATTCAACACTAAAACTTAAATAAAGCCCATTACAGTGATACAAAAGTGGAACTGGCAAAGGTGCATTGAGAGATCTTAGTAGGTGACTAATATGTGTTTCAAGAAATATTTGTACATTTTCAACCAGATTTTGTCTCATTTTAGCACAACCTAAAATTAAGAGTCGTTTTCAGATTAAATGTAGAGCCTTAAAAAGTGAAGAAGATTATAACCATGAGTATTGGGGCAGTTTTTTTAAGAGTCAAATTAAAGGTTGAACTAATGGTCGATAAAAAGAAATATATAAATAGGAGTGTAAGCTTGCAATAATTTCTACAAATTATAAAAATGTCATTGATTCTTAACCGCCAGAGCAATTAGAGCTGACCAATGAATACAAGAAGGGAAGAGCAATAATAAACACTAGGTGCTATCTTCAGAACTTTGGTAAAACAAGTACAGCTTTCGTGTGCAAACGTATGTTATAATATCTCTCCTAATAGATAACATCTTAGATATTAATGATGAATAATATTTTGAGGCAGATCATCTTGCCAACTAAGTAGTTGTAGGAGAAACATGAGCTTTCATACTCTTGCCTTATGATCCTGGGACAGAACAGAATAGAATAGCCTTTATTGTCATCCAAAAACATGTTTTTGGACAAAATTACGTTACCCATAGTCAACAATGAGAGGCAATAAAAAGAAAGCAATAAAGCACACAATCACAAAACCAACATAAAACCAACTTAAGGATGGATGGATGATGTCACAGTATCTTAATTGAATCAGTCATGTAACTGCACACTTGCTCAGGCAGGTGCGTCTACATGCTCCCACACTTCCCAGACCTTTAGGGTTGGTTTTATATGACAGATAACCAATTGATCACTTTTGGATCTCCAGTACTTGCTTTGGCTTTATACCCTACCAACACTTCAAAATGTAGGACTTTGGCTCTGCATTTGCACAGCAGCTTTGGCATTAATAGGTTTCACGGTTAAATGACAAAAAAAGCTGAAATTATTGGGCAGTTTACAGTATGTTTGCTTGCTTTGCTGAGCATGAAATAGGAAATGAAGCACAGATGCAGCCATCAAGAAACCAGTATAAAGTCTGTTTTAGAATTATTTCATAATACTTCTGCATATGAAAGCTCTAGTGATTCGCTAATAGACTGAAAATGACACAGCCACTACTGTTTATAATACTGTAATAAGCATTGCTAAGCAGTACGGCAGATGGTGGCACATCAATAAGTCAGTATTGATTGGATAAATTTTTTAAATTTCTTTTTCCATTTCCAACAAAAACGAAGGGCTGTGATTGAATTCTAAAAAATAATTAATTTCAAACAGCATTTTTGGGATTATTATTTGCTCTCATTTTAATGGCGTACAATTTTTTGTTGTATTTGTTTTATGATTTTACGACTCCAGATCAATTTAAAAAAAGGGCACATACAAATTAAAAAAACAGCCTTGTCTATACAAAAACAATCATAAGTTTAATACCACAGATATATAATCTACTGCATTGATATTATTTAACTAAGAATTGAATTGTTTTGTTCCTCGAATTGTTCTTATTCCTCAAATAGAAATGTTGAAATTGTAATATGTCTACAGATTGAAATTAAGGCCCAATTACAAGGATTTATAACCCTTAGATCATCCGTCTCTGTGGACCAGTCACAACATAAATTCTGTTTTGCGGATCTGTGTGAAAGTAAGATTGTTTATGCTACAAAATGATCTGTATGTTTCATTAAGTTAGCAAAACAAAATTTTCTTAACTAGTCGTTCGAAGTAACAGTGTGTCATTTTAAAATCATTCTTCTCAAAGGTATGTTGAGGGCTTTGAGTCTGAAGACCTTTGTGCTGTAAGACCAAATCAAATACTTAAGGCAAAAAAGGAACTGCTTTCCTTGAACTCAATTGGTCAAGTATCATCACGTTAACAAGACAGGTCACCTGAATCACTGTGAGCAGTTACTTCTGTATACCCTTTCCTTCATGGAATATTTGGAGGCATCTACCTAGAACGGTTTACCATCCTTCAGATTTGCGATCTATTGAACCTACAGGATGCTCCCGATCAATCCCTTTCACCACTACCATTCTATGCAGCACCAGCTTGTGTTGGCATTTCTTTTTTTGTGAGAATGGTGAAAGGGGCACCAATGCCTTCTCAAGTATCACTCTTCACTGCAAATTTTCCTCATTCTATTCTAGCAACCTGGGTAACCTCAGGACATTTTCACATGCTTTATATGATAAAGTTAATTTTCCTAGCCCGCCCCTGCCTCCCACCATTGTCTGTTTAACTGGGGCATTGGAATCATATTTAGCTGCGACCGGTGTCAGGGATGTCCTTTTTGGGGCTATTTAAATGGACTAATGTAGCTACCGTCCATTATGAGAATGGTAAAGTTAGAGTCGACAACAAAGTTTGTGACTTGGGACCCAAATCTCTATCAACAGCCAAGAGTTCCTTACTGAAGTGTGACCATCTAATTGCGGCAAAACCAAAAATTGCAGCCAAAGTTAAGATCAGCATACTTCCCTGCACAAGATCTCTAGAAATTTTTCTGAGCTTTTCCTGATGTGAGCTGTCTTATCTTCTTCCGACCACAAACACCTCCAAGATGTCAACTCCAGCTTCCCAAGCTTTGCTGAGATTCGGTATCAGAGGTTATAGGGAGAAGGCAGGAGAATGTGGTTAGGAGAGAGAGAGATCAGTCATGATTGAATGGCGGCGTAGACTTGATGGGCCAAATGGCATAATTTTATTCCTATCACTTATAATCTTATGATATGCAATGGTTTTCCCAGCCTCCCCCAACCCTCTCAGAATTTCCTTTGGGACTGGTGAAATTTAGGGTGAGAGCCACTTATGCCCAGAAAGGCCATGTGCTGAACAGGGTTTTACTCTTTCTCCAGGAGCTAGCACTCTGTCAGAAGAATAAGTCGAGAGGCATATTGGCAAAAGGAAACAGTATACATGTTACCCCTGTGAGCCTAGAAAACTGCCCATTTAGCGTTTTCCCATAATGTGAAGCTGCACTCAAGAAATGCAAGAATATAAATGTTGTGTTTATTTAATTTTTTTAGATAAATTTCATAAGAACAAATTTTTCTTCTGTATTTCAGACTATTTGGTAGTGATTTCTGAATTTTGTGAGGGGGTGTTACCTGAACCATTGGTTTGTTCATCATAAGAAAATTGAAGCTTAATCAAGATTTTATTATAGTCACCTTTTGAGAGTTATATATTTGACTGCAAAGAAAACAACTATTGTAGGTTGGGTAGACAGTGAGAGCCTGTTTCCCAGGATAGAAAAACCAAATAATCGAGGCATTTTAGGGGCTTTTGGATAGGCATATCGACATAGAAGGATATGGATTTTGCACTTTTTCCAGCTTCACAACATCTCTCCTACCAGTTATCATGACCAAAACTGAACACATACTCTAAAAGTGGCCTCACCAATGTCTTGTACTACTGTACCATGACCTCCCAACCTCTATACTCAATGCTCTGACTGATGAAGGCCAATGTGCTGAAAGCCTTCTTGACCACCCTATCTACTGTACCTGTGACACAATTTTCAAGGAACTATGTCAAGTCAAGTCAAGTCAAATTTATTTGTCACATACACATACTCGATGTGCAGTGAAATGAAAGTGGCAATGCCTGCGGGTTGTGCACAAAAAGAATTACAGTTACAGCATATAAATAAAGTTAATAAGTTACTAAACATAGCACAAAAGTGTCGACAAAAATTTAGTCTCTGGGGTTATAAAAGTTGACAGTCCTGATGGCCTATGGGAAGAAGCTCCGTCTCATCCTCTCCGTTTTCACAGCGTGACAGCGGAGACGTTTGCCTGATCGTAGCATCTGGAACAGTCCCGTTACTGGGGTGGCAGGGGTCCCTCATGATCTTGCTTGCTCTGGATCTGCACCTCCTGATGTATAGGTCCTGCAGGGGAACGAGTGTAGTTCCCATGGTGCGTTCTGCCGAACGCACTACTCTCTGTCCTGGGCAGAGCTGTTCCCAAACCAGACTAATGTTGCCGGACAGGATGCTCTCTACAGCCCCAGAGTAGAAGCAATGAAGGATCCTCAGCGACACTCTGAATTTCCTCAGTTGTCTAAGGTGGTAAAGGCGCTGCTTAGCCTTACCCACCAGTGCGGCAATGTGCGTTGCCCACGTCAGATCCTCTGCGATGCGGACTCCCAAGTATTTGAAACTGCTCACCCTATCCACAATAGACCCATTTATCTCGAGTGGCGTGTACGTCCTTGGATGTTTAGCCCTTCTGAAGTCCACAATCAGCTCCTTTGTTTTAGTGACATTCAAGAGGAGGCTATTGTCCTGACACCAGAGTGCCAGATCAGCCACCTCCTCCCGGTAGGCCTTCTCATCGTTGTTGGAGATCCGGCCCACCACCACAGTGTCATCAGCAAACTTGATGATGGAGTTTGAGCTGAACCTGGCCCCACAGTCATGTGTGTACAGGGAGTACAGTAGGGGGCTAAGGACGCAGCCCTGGGGGGATCCTATGTTCAGGGTGAGGGAGCTAGATGTGTGTTCCCCCATCCTGACCACTTGGGGCCTGGCAGTGAGAAAGTCCAGGACCCAGGCACACAGAGGGGTGCTAAGCCCCAGTTCCAGCAGCTTCTCAACCAGTCTGCTGGGGACTATTGTGTGGAACGCTGAACTAAAGTCAATGAACAGCATCCTCACATAGCTCCCTTGGCTATCCAGATGAGAGAGAGCGGTGTGTAGAACCTGGGAGACCGCATCATCCGTGGACCTGTTCGGACGGTATGCGAACTGTAGTGGGTCCATGTTGCGAGGAAGGAGGGCGCAGATGTGCTTCTTAACTAGCCTCTCAAAGCATTTCATGACAACCGAGGTGAAGGCCACCGGTCGGTAGTCATTTAAACACGCTGGAGAGGCATTCTTTGGCACCGGTACAATGATGGATCTTTTGAAGCATGCAGGGACCACGGACTTTGCCAAGGAGAGGTTGAATATTGTGGTGAGCACTGGAGCAAGCTGAGTAGCACAAGACTTTAGTACTCGCCCAGATATACCATCTGGGCCTCCAGCTTTCCTCGTGTTCACACGTGTCAGAGCCCACCTCACCTCATGCTCGGACACCGAGAATGTGTGCACATCCCCGGCGGTGGATCCCCCTCCAGCCTCGCTAGCCAGCGCCCCTTCGGTGCTGTTTTTAGACGGCGAGCTGGTGGTGGTACCCGTCTCAAACCGTGCGTAAAAAGAGTTCAGGTCATCAGCTAAGGAGGAGCCGGCACTTCCGGTTGAGGGGGTGCTGGACCTGTAGCTAGTTATAGTCCGTAGCCCCTGCCAAAGGCGCCTGGTGTCCTGCTGCTCCATCTGTGACTCCATCTTGTCCCAGTACCTCTTTTTTGCATCCTTCACTGCCCTTCGCAGTCGGTAGGACTCTCCCTTGTAGTCGTCCATGTTGCCGGATGCCAGGCGGGAGTTGTAAGCAGCGGTGCGAGAATTCAAGGCCACGCGAATAGACTTGTCCACCCAGGGTTTTTGGTTAGGGAAGATACTGACCCTTACCGTGGGGATGATGGTATCGGCTATTGTGGCAATGAAGTCCGTAACCGCTTCCGCAAACTCATTTACGTCTCTGGAACTTGCTTGGAACATGTTCCAGTCGACTTCGCTCAGTGCATCCTGCAGCATGGCCTCTGAATGGTCAGCCCACCGCTTTACGTCCCTCGTCACTGTCGCTTCCCGTACTATCCGTTGTTTGTACTCCGGCAGCAGGAAAATGGCAGCGTGGTCAGATTTCCCAAAAGGAGGGAGAGAAACGGCCTTGTAGCCTTTCCTGAACGGCGTGTAGCAGTGGTCCAAAGTTCTTTCCCCCTGGTGACACACGTGATGTGTTGGTAGAAGTTGGGCATGACCTTTTTGAGATTTCCCCTATTGAAGTCTCCAGCCACCAGCACAGCCGGATCAGGGTTCTTGTTTTGGTGTTGACACAACACATCGTGTAGGGTGGACAGTGCCACGTCGGTGTCCGCATGCGGTGGGATATAGACGGCTGTGATGATCACCGAGCTGAACTCCCGGGGTAGGTAGAATGGTCGGCATAAGATAGTTAGATGTTCCAGGTCCGGCGAGCAGGAACGAGAAAACGTCTTAATATTCCCAGGATTACACCAGTTATTATTGGTCAAGAAGCAGACTCCTCCGCCCTTGGATTTCCCGGATTCTTCCGTTCTGTCCGCTCGGAAAACAGTGAAGGACTCGGATGGGCAGATCACCTGGTCAGGCACCAGCGGGGTCAGCCATGTTTCGGTCAGACAAAGGATGTTACAGTTCTTTATGTCCCTCTGGAATCTGATCCTTGCCCTCAGGTCATCCAGCTTGTTCTCCAGGGACTGGACGTTGGCCAGAAGTATGCTGGGCAGAGGTGGACGTAAGGCTTGGGTTCTCAGCCTGTTCCGAATCCCCCCTCGCTTCCCTCGGTGTTTTTTCCGACTTTCCCACTGACCTGCGCTCCCACTGCTGTTGTCGCGGTGCGCTCCTTTGATGATCTCTATTGGTATATCGGTGAGTAGATTTCTGTTTAATAGTGCTCCTGTAGCGCTCGAGTTTAATTTTACGAGCGTTCCCCGGTCGTACATTGGTTAATGCTAAGTGCTAGCACACGCTAGAGCACTTAGGGATAATTTTAAAGTAAACATACCAGTTTAAAACGCACAGTTCCCGCAGAGCTACCACGACGGCGACTGGACTGGACCGCGCCATCTAGGAGAGTGTACTTGCACTCCTAGATCTCACTGCTCTACAACACTCAGATTTGCTTCCCAACATGCAACACCTTGCACTTATCTGTATTAAACTGCATGAACCATTCCTCAGCCCACCTGCCCAACTGATCTAGATCCTGTTGCCATTTTTGACAACCATCTTAACAATGTACAATAGCGCCCACTTTAGTGTTATCTGCAAACTTATTAATCATGATTTGTCAGTTCTCTTCCAAATCTTTGATATAGATGACAAATGGCAATGGTCCCAGCACCAAAATCTGAGGCACACCACTAATCACAGGCCTCCAGTCTGAAAAATATCCTTCTACCACAAACTCTGCTTCCTTCCATGAAGCCTATTTTCTATCCAGTTAGCTAGCCCTCCTTGGATCCCTGCCTTATCTACCTGATCTATCATCTGGAACCTTGTTAAATGCCTTGGTGAAATCTATATATACAACGTTTACAGCTCTGCCCTCATCAACCTTTTTGGTCACATCAAAAAACTCAAATCAGATTTGTGAGATACAATCTTCCATGCACAAGACCATGCCGACTCCTTAATCAGCCCCTATCAATCTAAATGCATGTATGTCTGATCCCTCAGAATGCTCTCTAATAACTCTATTTCTTCTATAACTTTCTGACCACAAAGTTATAGAGTCATGAAATATGGAAACAGGTCCTTCGGCCCAACTTGCCCACGCTGATCAACATGTCCCATCCACACTAGTCCCACCTCCCAGGAGTCTCCCTGGCTTGTAGTTCCCAAGCTTTTTCCTGCAGCGCTTCTTAAATAGAGGCACAACATTTGCCACCCTCCAATCTTCCAGCACCGTAATACTGACTGCCCTCAAAACACTTCCATTGACTGTCTCAAGTTCCCCAGTCCTCGTGTCTTTCTCCACAGTAAATACACTCATTGCTCATTCTTGCTCATCTCCTGTGGCTCCACACAGAGTTAACCACTTTGATTCCTGAGGGCCCCCATTCGTTCTCTTCAAATTATTCTTACTATTATTTGCCAGAGCCATTTCCTGTTCCCTTTTTGACCTCCTGTTTTCCCTTTTTAGCATGCTCCTCAGTTCCTGAATCTCCTCCAGGAAAACACTTGATTCCAGCTGCTTATGCCTTCCCCGTGCCTCCTTTTTAGAGCAGAGCAGAGACCTAATTTGTCACGGCATCCAAACTTCCTTACGCCCACCTGCTTTGCCCTTCACTCTAACAGGAACATGCAGGTCCTGGACCCTTGTCAGCACACTTTTAAAAGCATCCCACTAGCTGGAATTTCTTTTCCTTCAAACAACCAGCTCAAATCAACTTCAGCAAGTTCCTGTCTAATACCTTCAAAGTTGACCTTGCCCCAATTTAGAATTTTAACTCGTGGCCCTGCTCTGTCTCTATCCATAACTATCTTAAGCATAATAGAACAGTGGTAGCTGGTCCCAAACGGCTCATCCACGAACACCATCCACTTGCCCCACCCAATTTCTGAAGATTAGGTCACGCGTTGGCTTCTCCCATATAGGGCCCTCTACATATTGTCTGAGGAACCTTTCCTGTATACATTTGACAAATTCTGCCCCATCTAAACCTTTTGAGCTATGACATTCCCAGTCAATATTAGGAAAGTTAAAATCCCCTTAATGGAAGCCTTACACAACAACCTAATTAGTCCTGAAGCACCTGCACCCTGGAACATTAAGATGCCAGTCCTGGCCAACATGCACAGCAACCTCCGGCTGCTCACCCTCTACCTTGAGAATGTCATGCAGCCACTACAAGACATTCTGGATCCTGGCACCAATGAGATAGCACACCATTCTGCATTATCGACTGTTGCCACAGAATCTCCTGTCTGCACCCCTAAAGTCTAAAGTGTCACCTACCACTTTGGCTCTGCCTGATGTTACACTTCCCTGCTGAGTCTCAGACCCAACGGTGCCACAGCCATGCCTGGTGCTGCTACTCAAGCTTCAGATGTCATTCCCCCCCCCAACAGCATCCAAGAGGCTGTATCTGCTTTGAATGGGAATGGCCGTTGTCACCTGCACGACATGTCTCACGACATGATTTGGACGAGGGAATTGAATGCAACAGCTCTAAGTTTGCGGATGACACGAAGCTGGGTGGCAGTGTTAGCTGCGAGGAGGATGCTAGGAGGCTGCAGAGTGACTTGGATAGATTAGGCGAGTGGGCAAATGCATGGCAGATGCAATATAATGTGGATAAATGTGAGGTTATCCACTTTGGCGGCAAGAATAGGAAAGCAGAGTATTACCTGAATGGTGGCCAATTAGGAAAGCAAGCGTGCAGGTGCAGCAGGCAGTGAAGAAAGCAAATGGTATGTTAGCATTCATAGCAAGAGGATTTGAGTATAGGAGCAGGGAGGTTCTGCTGCAGTTGTACAGGGCCTTGGTGAGACCGCACCTGGAGTATTGTGTACAGTTTTGGTCTCCTAATCTGAGGAAAGACATTCTAGCCTTAGAGGGAGTACAGAGAAGGTTCACCAGATTGATCCCTGGGATGGCAGGACTTTCATATGAAGAAAGACTGGATAGACTAGGCTTATACTCGCTGGAATTTAGAAGACTGAGGGGGGATCTTATAGAAACATATAGAATTCCTAAGGGGTTGGAGAGGCTAGATGCGGGAAGATTGTTCCCGATGTTGGGGAAGTCCAGAACCAGGTGTCACAGCTTAAGGATAAGGGGGAAGCCTTTTAGGACCGAGATGAGAAAACATTTCTTCACGCAGAGAGTGGTGAGTCTGTGGAATTCTCTGCCACAGAAGGTATCATATCATATCATATATATACAGCCGGAAACAGGCCTTTACGGCCCACCAAGTCCGTGCCGCCCAGCGATCCCCGCACATTAACACTATCCTACACCCACTAGGGACAATTTTTACATTTACCCAGCCAATTAACCTACATACCTGTACGTCTTTGGAGTGTGGGAGGAAACCGAAGATCTCGGAGAAAACCCACGCAGGTCACGGGGAGAACGTACAAACTCCTTACAGTGCAGCACCCGTAGTCAGGATCGAACCTGAGTCTCCGGCGCTGCATTCGCTGTAAAGCAGCAACTCTACCGCTGCGCTACCGTGCCGTAGTTGAGGCCAGTTCATTTGGCTATATTTAAGAGGGAGTTAGATGTGGCCCTTGTGGCTAAAGGGATCAGGGGGTATGGAGAGAAGGCAGGTACAGGTTACTGAGCTGGATGATCGGCCATGATCATATTGAATGGCGGTGCAGGCTCGAAGGGCCGAATGGCTTACTCCTGCACCTATTTTCTATGTTCCTATGTTTCCCTTCTTCATGGTCACCCAGCTTATTTCTTCCTGTTCCTTGGACGTGACAATCCCACTCTTTGTCTTGTTCCATGTTGTAGATTCTAATTAAATTTGTATTTTAAATGCTCTCCTTTTTCTGGAAGAAGATAAGATTGTAATAGAAAGCAAATATTGAATAAAAATAGTAAATGCTGGAAACATTAATTAGGTTAGGCAGCATCTGTGGAACAAGAAACAGAATGAATGTTTCAGGTCTATGACATTTCTTCAGAACTGGGAAAATTTGGAAAACTAGCATGTTTAAGCTTGGAAAAGAATGGATCTGGGTGCACCCAGATCTGTTTATCTTGTGCAGTGTTGGGGAACTATGAGGTTTGAGGCAGCATAGGGTAGAATTCCTGCGAAAATGAGGGCAGTAACTGTCTGAGAGATAGTGATCTGATGTTCAGTGATGGATCCTAGTACAAACAGAAATATGAGAATATATTAGAGAACTGGAAAACTGGAATATATTAGAGAACTGGAAATCACCATACCGATTACTTTGCTAAACAACAAACTGCTTTTGTCCAAACATTTTTGAGACAATGTTGGGTTGTTCCTAAATATAGGAGTGCTGCAGATTCAAAGGTAGATGGGAGGTACAATGTTAGGGTATGTAAAGGATCATGGAAAAGTTGAGGCTATTGTCATGTTGGCAGGTAGTAATTAAGTGATCCAAAGAGCATAAAAAGGCCAGGGGGACTGACTTGTGAATCAGAATTCCTGCAGGCAGAAAAAGATTCATAGTTTGGGGTGAAGTCTCCAGACCAATGAAGTGGGCATGGAAGATAAAATTATAAAGTGGTCTGTGATATTAACGGATCTTACTATGCAATTCACGGTCTTCTAATTGAATGAGATTTAATTATTTGGGATCAAGATAATCAATTAATTATTAGAAAGCTTTCAGTTTCAGTATTTGCCTTTTTAATATCTTTAGTTTTTCAAGTTTCTTCGTAAATTTGTTCATATTCCCTATTACAAAGTCTTAATTTTATGTCGTAATATTTCTGCTTTTTTAGTATAAAGGGACATGTATCTGAAGTAAGCATTAAAAGATGTAGGAAAAAAAATTACTTTGTGAACACTGCTCACCTTGTGGTAATTCGGAGAACTGTAACTGGAGGAGAATATTTTGCTCAACAGCCATATTGAAGTAACAAAATCTGACTGAGCAATACATCTAACGCCGTCTTTATGTGAATTAGATAAGGGAAGAAATTGTACTGTTGTCTGTGAGGTTACTGCGGACTAAGACTAAAGAAGAAATGACCAATCCGTCGTATATATAATCAGTTGAAAACAACGTCCCTTATATGGACGTTTTGGTTAAATGTGTTTCAAAAGAAGTATTTTGATTGTGTAAAACTGAACTATTCAGTGAAATGTTTGAAATTGGCATGTTGCTTTATACAATAATGAGGTACAGTATGCCTGCTTTCTGATAAATGTTTCCACATAGACTGCATAACTATTTTCAATCAAATAAAATAGTTACAGCATTTTGGTAATTCGTTTAAAAAGTCAAACATTATTATAATGGATTATTTTGTGTTGTTCAATAGATTCATTTATATTCTATGTTTAATGCCTAAAATGTTATTGTGTTTATTATGTCAAAATGCAGAAGAATATGGTCAATCAGAGTTGGAATATGGTCAATCAGGGTTGGAATATGGTCAATCAGGATTCTGTGAGCTTGACAGCTACTGATCCTAAGGTACCTATAACCGTAGAGATAAACAGCTTGTTAATCAGGCACTGATGAGAGATCATGGTGATTGCAGACAACTGTCATGAAGGTTTTGAAGATCAACATTACCTGATCACTTTTCATAGAAAGTGGGCCCTATCAACTTCATTGGTGGAAGTGATTTCTTTTTTAAAGCAAGGAAAAGCTTTTGGTGGAAAAGATATGATCCGCCACCTAATGTGGAGTACTAAGACAAGGTTTTCATTTGACACAAACTAAAACCGTGCCTTATTTATTTTATATTGTTGCCAAAGCATGTTTGTGTTCCACTTATGGAACCGTTTCATTGACTTGACTATTTGAATTATGACCAAACCAAAATTCTCACATGTTCATTAATTTACCACAAATTTTTATTTCTTTATCAATGTACTTTATTTTCTCAGAAACAAATTTGTGTTTTCAGGTTGTGTTGGTTCCACTGCTCATGTTAGGAGAAGTTATTTATCTTTTAAAAGTTACCAGAAAAATAACATTGACTGGTTCACATTATTTTTACATTTATATTGAGAATAAATATTGTATTGCTTAACTTGAAATAGAAGGATTTGAAAGACCAGAGTATAACATTTTGTTTCAAGTCATACAATGCCAGTACATATTATTGGAATAGTTCTGAATATCATGTCAGAACATGTTCATTTTGGATAAATAATAGAAAATAATTGTTTAAGGGGAAAAAGCAATTGAAGGCACTAATTCCTGAAATAAATGTCAGTATCTCTGTGTAACTTTCTTATTTATACATAAAATAGTGTGTGGGCTGAAGATTTTACATTAATTATGCACATCTTGAAAAGCAACTGTCTGAGTAGATAAGATGGAAGAAATTGAAAAGCTCCGTTTGCCTGACAATGGATATGAGATGCAGGCATTGAAGCATGTTTGAGATATGGCATTTTGACTTCTGCAGATTGCAAATTATTGATGTGACTTGCAAATTTATAGCAAACAAAATTGAGTATTTGTGTGTGTGTGTGTTGGGTTTCTTAATTCTGGCCTAATTACCAGGGACGTGGTGCAGTTCAAAAGCTTTTCTCTGTTATGGATAGAGGTCACTGCATCATTAACATCGTCAATCTTGTAAAAGCTAATTTCAATAGGAGCTGATGTCATGACAGCCTTTTATTTTTCTAGCCAATCGGATATGAACAGTCGTGACAGATGGTCCCATAAATGGGAGTAAAAGGGTAAAGCAGCCAGCCAATTCTCTGGACCGGTTTGTCTCCGGCAACTTAAATTCATTACTGCTTTATAATTTTATTTTATGGAAACAATTCCACTGGTTTTTTTTGGATCTTAACAAAGGAATTGAAATATCAAAAGTCCTCTGAAGATTTCAAGTTCAAAAACATATAATCCTTTGCAGTGAGAATGGTTATGGTAGGTACTGCGGCTTAGTATAATTTTATTTTGCTTGGAAATGTACCAAAATGGTTCAATGTATTATACATTTTACTATTTATGCATTAGAGAAAATCTATTTGTAAGAAAACAACAAAATCTGAAAATGTATTTAATATCCAGGCATGAGAGTGGGTGGGAAGGGGGGGGGAAGAGAGGGAGTGGGCGAAAGTACCTTACAATGGTTACAATGATTTAAAGAATGTGATTTATGTGAGTACCGTACAACTGCATATTGTATTTCAAAGAGTTTGCCATCGTGACCTCATCAGAGAGGAGGAGGCTTGTGTACTGTTATATGTTGAATTGTTGTCACTTGATTATATGAATGTTGTAGCGAGGCATGCCCTACGTAACGCCCTTTTGGTTTTGATTAACTGAAGACCAGAAATCTCTTGCTAATCAAAAATGGAGTGGGGTGGTTTAAAAATGGTAGGTCTTAACAAGATGTGCTGTTTTCCTCGCTCTCAATAACATGTTCTTTGTTTATTATAATATTTGAAAACATCGGGCCTTTGTCTTCCTAGAGGAATGACATTTGGCTTTATAACCATATTTTTGAGGTCTATGAAGATCAAGCATGTTTTCGTCATGACTATTTTAAGAGGTATATAGAATTATTCATTTATTTTCCATTCATAGTGTTCTGTAGGCATTTTTCATCAGCTACTTGTTTTGATGGGTGTAATATAAATAAGATTAGATTGAACAGCTGAACTGAAAGTGATAGCTAGAAGGAAAAGCCTGTGAAAGGTTGCCAGGGAAACAAGCTAAAGGAAGCTTGAACTGAGAGCAGGTGGCAGTCATATGGGAATACCATGAAGCAAACAGTAGAAAGGCACTGTGATTGTCTCTTCCATTCAATGAGAGCCACAACTTTAATTGTTTCAAAAGGTGTTATTTATGTTCCCAACTGGAGGCTACCTCAGTTTAGGCTTTTATTAGACATTGGTACTTTAAAAGTAAATAATATATTTAATTGGACTGTCTTAGTGTAGAAACCAACTTGTCAAAGGAGTAAAAATTATATGAGCCAATGAGTAAATTAAATTTTTTATATATAAACTCTAAACCAATGAATCTGCACTCCGATGGGACTACACTGAGAGGAGTGGTTTGTGATCATTGCTTGAATTTTTCAACAGATATTCTGTATTATCTACCAATACAACTATTTGAATATGTGGTAGATCATAATGCTGTAAAGTTATAACAATTAAGCAAAGGTGTTTTGTTTTAGTAAAGATGAATGAATTAGTCTTTATATTAATAAGAATGATGCATTCAGCTTGAGGAATTGAAAGCAAAGATGACTGACTATTAACCTGAGGTAGTAACAATACCTTGCATTATTCAATTTCTGGAATCTGTTAAGTTTATCCTTTTGGAATTAGCATATTGTTTTTGGAAAACTATTTTGATGACCTGAGAATATCATAGTGCAAAATAATATTAGATCACGAAGAATTTAGTAAGGCCCGTGAGTTAAGAAACACATTGCACGACAAATTTTAATTGGACAGATCATCTGAAGGTGAAAGGTTTAACAAAAATATGTGTTGCTTGTCACATATCAATGTAATGTGTGTAGAGTACTTATTTCTATACTTGTGTAATATAATTAGGTGTTTCTTTTTGTGTAAAGTATTCTTGAAATATCTGAAATGTAACAATTTCACTTTAAATATTTTAATGTTAATACATTTCTGATAAGATACAAAATAAATCATTCTTAAATTAGAAGTTTTGGTGTCTATAACTAAACCAATTTTATAATATTATTATGTTATTTTTCTCATTTAATGTAAATATTCCATGAGAAATTTGTGAAAATTATTTGAAAATGAAATAATTTAAATGTCATTAAATATCAAATTCCCTTTTAATGATGTGAAGAACATTCAGAAAATCGAAACTTGATTCAGCAAACATCAATATTTTGCAAAGATTTTGTTTTTGAAAAGTTATTATTCAAGAGCCTATTACGTTTTATTCGAACATTCTTCCATGAATTTCAGTCCTGTTGCATTTATGACAAAAAAATCAGTAACAGCTAAAGAAATCCTTTTAATGTGGTATTGAAAAATGCAGTGAGAATCTTTTCTGAATGAAATCATTAAAGTTTCTTTAGATGAAATTAATTCAGACCATAATTGATCCAAGAAATTACAATTATTTACAATTAATATCTGATGAGATTGCTTGTTGCTATTTGTCTTGCAGAAAAAGTATTAGACTAGCAATCATATTATGAGTATAGTCTTGCAAAAAAAGTTATTATAATTAGGTGCTTATCATAAGCAGTGCAAACACAATCTCAATTATAGCCTTTTGTCATCAACTCAAATCAACCTTCTGCCTGCATTTCCAGGCTACCAACAATATTCTATTTATAGACATGAATTCAACTGGATTCTTAGACTTTAGTAATATTTTTTTTTTTACATCAGTGGCTTTGTGGTGTAATGTAAAGAAGTTTGCAAATTGTGATAATTTTGGAATACATTATTCTGATTTGATTAGTAATCATTAAATATTGACAAGTTCACATTTCCGGTGCTATGAAACAGTAAATTGCATTTTATGGAATTTTGTTTAGCTGCA
This sequence comes from Rhinoraja longicauda, assembly GCF_053455715.1. Classification (NCBI taxonomy): domain Eukaryota; kingdom Metazoa; phylum Chordata; class Chondrichthyes; order Rajiformes; family Arhynchobatidae; genus Rhinoraja; species Rhinoraja longicauda. The sequence goes on along the minus strand of NC_135963.1, from coordinate 27,809,409 downwards.
TCTGCGCATAACTTGAAATTATTTGGATTTATTCATTTCTCCGATGGAGTTTAGTTGCAGTGAAACATAAGTATTGCAGGTTTAGCACAAGGCTGCTCAATTTTGCAATTGAAAGGGCTCAACTTGTAGCAATGCAACTTTAACGAGAGCTCAATTTGCAGCAATACATCTGTAAAACCTGTAATCCACTTTTGTGGTATCTGGAGCTTAGACTATACATGATTTTGAAAGAATAATCTTTGAAAAGGATGTAATTGAATGCAAAAATTTGCTGGATAATTGTTTTTGGGGAGGGGTGGTGGTGTTAGTGTTCATGGTGTCTCAAAATAACTGGATAAAGGAAGGAAGTCAATTGAGTAGAAAGAAATGGATATGTTATTTTAGGATATATACTGCAAAGTTTAAAAGGGTAAAGATGCTAAGGCAGATTTGTTTTTTAATATTGGACCCTAATTGTATGCATTTTATTCAGACATTTAAATGCTTTTTGGTATAAATGCAACATTATCAGTGCAAGATTCACAAATGTGGCAAGTCATTGAACCATGCCGGTTTCTCCAGTCATCACATTAAAAAAGGTTGGTTTTTTTTGCTGTGCTTGTGATTAAACAATGATAGCCTTGCTGTTTTTGCTACTGATACCAGTGTCTGCTGCTGCGTAATGGCTGATGCAGCCTCTCTTGTCCTTCATGGAAATTTATAATAAAGCAAAAATAATTACGGGAGGTTTGTAACTGGTGAAATTTTACCATGTTATCAAGTTATTAAAGACTGAAGCAGCAAGTTATTTTTGGCATTTGCATTGTGCATTATTTTGCATGACTCAATTTAATACATATTTAAATACACAGTCTCTGTTCAGTTATTGAGACGTGACACTTTGCAATGTTATCTGTTTATCTAAGTGTGGATAGTTACTTGAAAAATAAGAAAATAAAAGATTACCTAATGGTGCACAGTGTGTTTCCAAGGATGAGGGATTTCAGTGATGCGAATAGTCTGGAGAAGCTGAGATTGCTGTTTTTAGAATAGAAGAGCCTGATAAAATATATAGGATCACAATGAGTCAAGACACAGTAGAGGGGGAAGGGTTAAATACCAGAGATTGTAGAATGAGAGTGATTAGCAAAAGAATCAAAAGTGATACAAAGAATACTTATTTTTGCATACTGAGTAGTTAAAATCTGCGATGCGAATTCAAGTGCAGCATTAAAAGGGAATTGGATAAGTATTTGAGTTAAAAAATATTACAGGGTTATGTGGAGAGGGTAGAAGGCAAACTGAATTGCTCATGACTAAAGATGGCAAAGACTCGGTGAACCATCAATTTACCTTTGTGTGATTCTGTTCAGGGTAAATTTCATTATTTTAACGTTGAGCATTGGAGGTGTTTGTTGAATTTTACAGTGATCTTTGACAAGTTATTTACAAAAGAAAACTCAGTACTGGTCATTTATACTTTGAGTCACTTATAATTGAGATATCAGATTGATCATCTGCAGTGCATCCTGCAGATTTTCCTGTCAGTGGTGTAGGGCATATTAAATTTCCTGTTTCATTTTTTTTTCCAATGTTAAAAATATCCGCAATGATTTACTAACCAAATACATAAAATTTAGTAGATCACATAAGGTTTGCAACAATTATAATACATCTGCCCTTTGTATTCATACTTGTTCTTTGCTAGTCCTATTTCATGTATCACCATCACAGAGTGTCTCATCATCAAAATTATTAACTGGAAACAACTGTACCAGCCATGCAAGTACTTCATCTAAGCAGAGTAGGTCAGAAATTGAGCATCTTTGCCATGTGACCTGCCTCCTCACCCCTCAAAGATTTAATATTACACATAACATCCAAATCAGTAGAGGTGGAATGCTCTCCATTCAGCTAACTCAAACAGCTCAACACCATTCAGGATGTGTTTCCCCACTTAATTCACATCAATGCAAGATGTGATAGCAGCAGCTGTTTCTCAAGCCACTTCACCAGTTTGAATCTCCCTTTCTGACAATATCCTGGTGAATCTAATCTGTACTGAATCAATGCTCCCAATGTATTTTCAATAATGGAATACCCAAATTATGTAAAATACTCCATCTGTGATTCAACCAAAGTTTTCTGTAGAATTTTCATTAATTTGTACATTCTTGTACAACATATATTTACAATTTTGCTGTTGATATTTCTTTTATGTGCCTGTGTTTATTAATGCAACAAAATATCACTTATAATAGTTTAACATTCTCATACAGTGGTTGTAACTTTAGTAAATATCAACAGAAACTCTATGTAAACATGAATACAATTTTCACCAACTTAGCTGATTGGGTGAACCTTGAGAAAATTCCCTGGCCTGCATACGTATTTGAACATTTCCACATCATTCATTGACTTTTTGTTGACTATAAACTCTTGTTTTGTGCTCCCTTGTCCACGTGAAGTATATGATATAACACTACTACAAGCCTACACGAGTAATGAAGGCATATAGTATGCTTGCTTTCATAAGTCAGGGCATTGAGTCTAAAAGTAAGGAAGTCATGATTCAGTTTTAGATTACTTTGGTTAGGCTGCATTTGGAGTACTGTGTGTAGAGTTGGTCGCCCCATTACAGATAGATATGGAGGCTTTGGAAAGGGTGCACAGGAGTTTACCAGAATTATGCCAAGATTAGGGGGTATTTGCCACAAGGAAAGGTAGGACAGACTTGGATTGTTTCCTCTGGAACGGCAGAGGTTGTGCAGAGATCTGATAATATTAATATTATGTATATAATATGAGAGGCATGGATAGGATAGACAGTCAGAATCTTTTTTCCTAGAATGGAAAAATCAAATACTAGAATGCATAGTTTTAAGGTGAGAGGGGCAAAGTTTAAAGGAGATGAACGGATCAAGTTTTTTACACAGAAGGTGGTGAGTTCCTGGCATGGTAGTGGTTGTGGATACGTTAGTGGGATTTAAAAGACTTTTGGATAGGCATCTGGATATGCAGGAAATGAAGGAATATGGGTTGTGTGCTGGCATCAAGATCATCACAGACATTGTGGACCCAAGAGCTTGTTCTTGTGCTGTACTGTTCTGTATTCTACATTGTACCTTACAGCTTTCTCTCCATTTGACTATCTTCTCTCCATTTGACTACTGTCTCCATCACTGTTCAGTTTAATTTATTGTCACGTGTACCATCATACAGTGAAAAACTTTTGTTGCGTGCTATCCAGTCAGCAGAAAAACAATACATGATTACAGTTGAGCCATTTACGGTGTATACAGGTGCTCCTCAACTTACGATGGGGTTACGTTCCGAGAAACCCATCGGAAACCGAAAATATCGTAAGTCGGAATGCATTTAATACACCTGATCACGTGGTCGGAAGCGAGCTGCCGTTTGCACCATCGCAAAGTCAAAATATTGTAAGTCGAAGCATCGTAAGCCGGGGAGCATCTGTAGATACATGATAAGGGAATAACATTTAGTGCAAGATAAAGCCAGCAACGTCCGATCAACGATATTCTGAGGGTCACCAGAGGTAGATGGTAGTTCAGCACTGTGCTCTGGTTGTGGTAGGATGATTCAGTTGCCTGATAACAGCTGGGAAGAAACCCTGAATCTGGAGGTGGCGTTTTCACACTTCTATACCTTTTGCCTGATGGGAGAGGGGAGAAGAGGGAGTAGCCTGGGTGTGATTCATCCTTGATTGTGCTGCTAGCCTTGCTGAGGCAGCGTGAGGTATAAATGGAGTCAATGGAAGAGAGGTTAGTTTGTGTGATGGTCTGGGCTGTGTCCACAATTCGCTACTATATCTTGCGGTCTTGGATGGAGCTGTGATGCATCCAGATAAAATGCTTTCTATGGTGCATCGGTAGAAGTTGGTGAAAATTGTAGGGGACATGCTGAACTTCCTAACCCTTCTAAGGAAGTCGAGACGTTGGTGTGCTTTCTTGGTCGTTTCTTCGATATGGGTGATCCAGGGGAAGTTGTTGGTAATATTGACTCCTAGGAATTTGATTCATTTCACAAAATGCTGGAGTAGCTCAGCAGGTCAAGCAGTATTCCTAGGAATTTGAAGTTTTTAACCACTCTACTTCGGCACCATCAATGCAAACTGGAGTATGTGTTGACTTCCTGAAGTTGATCACTATCCCAGTCTTGCTGACATTGAGAGAAAGGTTGTTGTCTCGACACCTTAATCTTATTTTAGTGGCATTAAAAATTTAGAAACCTACTCCCTACATACAAGTTCAAACTATCCATATATACAAAGGGTAAAAATTGATTAAATATTGACCTTGAACCAATTTTGTAATTCCTCGATTCCAAGAAACACTCATCCTAACTTTTTCTTACTAATTGCAAACAAACTTTCTTCACGTGCTGTGTGTTTTATTTAATCCATTGCCTCTTAAAACCTATATCAAATGTATCTCATTTAACAAATGCATATCTCTAATAAGCCAGTACATTTCTAAAGGCACTGTACATTTGTCTTACATTAAGGATGCAAAGGATTTTTTCTGAACCTAATGACTGAATAAAAATCTGTAATGGAATACAATGCCAGAATGTGGCAGTAATCTTTTTTATATTCATTGTGATATTTAAAACAGTTCGATCAAATTTTGAATTCTTTATTAACATATATGTACTTCGTATTATTTCTTAGATAATTAGCACCATGGAACCTCAGGTGTCAAATGGCCCTACAACAAACACTACCAACGGTCCATCAAGCAACAGTAGGAACTGCTCATCACCGATGCAGACAGGGGTTCCAACAGATGACAGCAAAACCAACCTCATAGTCAACTATCTTCCTCAAAATATGACACAAGAAGAATTCAAAAGTTTGTTTGGGAGCATTGGTGAAATTGAATCATGCAAACTTGTTCGAGATAAGATAACAGGTTAGTTTGGACCTGACTCAGGCAATTGTGTGAGATCCAAGCAATGTTTTTTTGTTTGTTAAATTTGTTTATTTTAGATAATTAAATGAATTTCTGTGTACTGTAATTCCAAATAGAATGTCCTGATTTTTCTGCAGCACGTATTTACTTAGTTGCTACTTAAATTGTTCATCCCTGTTTGGCGAAAAAATAAAACTGGGAAGGCAGTTCAACTGTGACTGATAGGGAAGTCAAGGATAGTGTTAAATCCAAGGAAGATGCATATAAATTGGCCAGAAGAAGCAGCAAACCAGAGGACTGGGAGAAATTTAGAACTCAACAGAGGACAAAGGGGTTAATTAAGAGGGGGGGGGGGGGAAGAGCATGATAGAAAGCTTGTGGGGAATATAAAAACTGACTGTAAAAGTTTCTTTAGGTATGTAAAAAGGAAACGATTAGTGAAGATGAATGGAGGTCCCTTACAGTCAGAGACAGGTGAATTTATAATGAGAAACAAGGAAATGACAGAACAGTTAAACAAGTACTTTGGCTCTGTCGTCACTAAGGAAGACACAAACAATCTCCTGGAAATCCTGGACCGAGGATCTAGTGGGAGGGAGGAAATGAAGGGAATCCACATTTGCCAGAAAATGGTGTTAGGTAAACTGTTGGGACTGAAGGCAGATAAATCCCCAGGGCCTGATGGTCAGCATCCCAGAGTACTCAAGGAGGTGGTCCTAGAAATCGTGGATGCATTAGTGACCATTTTCTAATGTTCTCTCGACTCTGGATCAATCCCTGTGGACTGGAAGTTAGCCAATGTAACTCCCCTTTTTAAGAAAGGAGGGAGAGAGAAAATGGGGAATTATAGACCTGTTAGCCTTGCATCGGTAGTGGGGAAGATGCTGGAGTTGATTATTAAAGATGTTATAGCAGCGCTTATGGAAAGCAGTGACGGAATCGGTCAAAGTTAACATGGATTTATGAAGGGGAAATCATGCTTGACTAATCTTTTGGAATTTTTGAGGATGTAACAACTAGAATGGGTAAGGGAGAGCCTGTTGATGTGGTGTTTCTGGACTTTCAAAATGCCTAGTGTGCAAAATTAGAGCACATGGTATTGGGATAGGGTACTGACATGGAGAGAGAACTGATTGGCAGACAGGAAGCAAAGAGTAGAAATTAACGGGTCCTGGCTCGGAAGAAAAGGAATGGGTGACGTTTCGGGTCGAGACCCTTCTTCAGTCTGAAGAACAGGCAGTGACTTGAGGGGTGCCGTAAGGCTCGGTGCTGGGACCCCAGTTGTTTACAATCTATATTAACAATTTAGACGAGGGAATTTAATGTAAGATCTCTAAGTTTGCGGATGCCACAAAGATGGGTGGCAGTGTGAGCTGCGAGGAGGATGCTATGAGGCTGCAGAGTGACTTGCATAGGTTGGGCGAGTGGGCGAAGCATGGCAGATGTAGTATAATGTGGATAAATGTGAGGCTGTCCACTTTGGTGGCAAGAACAAGAAGGCAGATTATTATCTGAATGGTAGGGAAAAAAACTGCAGATATTGATTTTAGACACAAAATGCTGGAGCAACTCAGCGGGTCAGGCAGCATCTCGGAAGAAAAGGAATGGGTGACGTTTCGGGTCGAGACCCTTCTTCAGTCTGAAGAAGGGTCTCAAAACGTCACCCATTCCTTCTCTCCCGAGATGCTGCCTGACCCGCTGAGTTGCTCCAGCATTTTGTGTCTACCTATTATCTGAATAGTGTCAGATTAGGAGAAGGGGAGGTGCAACAAGACCTGGGTGTGCATCAGTCACTGAAAGTAAGCATGCAGGTGCAGCAGGCAGTGTAGAAAGCTAATGGCATGTTGGCCTTCATTCGGAGAGGATTTGAGTTTAGGAGCAAGGAGGTCCTACTGCAGTTGGACAGGGCCCTGGTGAGACTGCACCTGGAGTATTGTGTGCAATTTTTTATTTCCTAATTTGAGGAAGGACATTATTGCTATTGAGAGAGTGCAGCATAAGTTCACCAGGTTAATTCCCAGGATGGCGGGACTGACATATGATGAAAGAATGGGTCGACTGGGCTTGTATTCGCTGGAATTTAGAAGGATGAGAGGGGATCTTATAGAAACATAAAATTCTTAGAGGATTGGACAGAGTAGATGCAACAGAAATGTTCCTGATGTTGGGGGAGTCCAGAACCAGGGGTCACAGTTTAAGAGTAAGGGCTGAGATTTAGGAAAATCTTTTTCACCCAGAGAGTTTCTGTGGAAATCCAGTGGAGGCCAATTCACTGGATGTTTTAAAGAGAGAATTAGATTTAGCTCTTAGGACTAAGGGAATCAAGGAATATGGGGGGAAAGCCAGAACGGGTACTGATTTTGGATGATCAGCCATGATCATGTTGAATGGCAGTGCTGGCTCAAAGGACCAAATGATCTACTCTGCAACCTATTTTCTATGTTGTATGTTAGCAGTCTAAGCAGATCAAATTATGATCGGATGTGGTAGATCAGCTATCAGGATGCCTTCTTGCTTGGCCATGTGGGAGATCTTGCCTGAAGAGAGAAATGAACAAGGTTTGGTTTATGGTAAAAAGGTTTTGGAATGAAGTCGGGAATGTTAGATGAGGAAGGTAGGAAATTCATGCTTTGACTGTACATCTCTTGTGAGTCAGAAGGAGAGATTGCAAAATCAGAGAGAAGTGGATTGTGGCCAGGAGGATTCATCATAAGCATATGGCCATCTTCAATTATCTTGGCTTGATCTATGGCTTTGGCACTAATGACCGGATTTGCAATTATACTAAGCACTCTTTCCTACAGTTCAGGTGCTCCCCGGCTTACGATGATTCGACTTGCGATATTTCAACTTTGCAATGGTGCAAACAGCAGCGACCCGTAGCGAGCCGCGGCTCGCTTCCGGCCAAGTGATCAGGTGTATTAAATGCATTTCGACTTACAATATTTTCCGTTTGCGATGGGTTTCTCGGAACGGAACTCCATCGTAAGCTGAGGAGCATCTGTATAGTGAGTTCCTGAGATACTCTTTGTCCCTTCCCTTAATCTGCAGCAAAGAAAGTGCCAGCAAATATTACCAGTTCGATTTGCTGATATGGATGAATAATCAGTTTTGTAGAACTGGTGCAAGCATGAGTCTTAGAGCAGTGCTAACCAAGATAAAAGGAACTTTGTACGGCCTCTCAAGTATGTCTCACTATTCAATAGATCATGGCTGATCTATGCTGGTCTCAAGTCCTCTTCTGTAACACTTCCACAGATTCTGAATATAGATGTGGAGAGGATGTTTCCACTAGTGGGAGAATCTAGGACCAGAGGTCATAACCTCAGAATTAAAGGACATTCCTTTAGGAAGGAGATGTGGGAGAATTTCTTTACTCGGAGGGTATCAAATCTGTGGAATTCATTGCCACAGAAGGCTGTGTACGCCCAGTCAATGGATTTTTTAAGGCAGATATAGATTCGTGATCAGTACAGGTGTCAAAGGTAATGGGGAGAAGGCAGGAGAATGGGGTTAAGAGGGAAAGGTAGATCAGTCATGATTGAATGGCAGAGTAGACTTGATGGGCCGAACGGCCTAATTCTGTTCCTATCACTTATGATTCGTTAATTCCTCAGTCTTTCAAATGTTTCTCTATTTCCATCTTAAATATATCTAATGGTCTGTCCTCTTCCAACCTTGAGACTCACTACCTGCTGCGAGAAAACAAAATGTCTATATTAAAGACATTTCTATTCTTTAAGGTGAGCGGGGAAAGATTTAATAGGAACCTTAGAGGTAACTTTTTCCCAAAATGGGTAGTAGATATATGGAACGAACTGCTGGAGGAGGTAGTTGAGGCATGTAATATCATAACGTTTAAGAGACATTTGGACAGGTGCATGGATAGGATAGGTTTAGAGGGTTATGGGTAAAGTGTGGGCAGGTGGGACTAATTTAGATGGGGCATTTTGACTGGCGTGGCAAATTGAGCCTGAGGGCCTGTTTCCATGCTCAATGACTGACCTCGGTTTTAAATTACCACGTCCTCTTGCTCGTGACTCTTCAGCTTGTGAAAACATGTCTAATCTACCCACCTTAGGATCTTGTATGTTTCTAAACACTATTGAATAGGGACCCAAAGTGTCGAGCACTCCTGATAGAACAACCCCTTCATCCAAGGAATTAGCCTGGTGAATTACCTATGAATTGCCTCAATGTTATTACACTTTTTTTTAGGTAAAGGGAGAAAACTATACATTGCATTCTCATCATCATCATCGACAATGAACATCCTACTGTTGTTTGCTTTCTGTGACCGATTCTGGAGCCGCAGTGGCGGCAGAGTGGTGCAGTGGTAGAGTTACTGCCTCACCATCGCCACAGTCCCGGGTTCGATCCTGATCACGGGTGCTGCCTGTCTGGAGTTTGTACGTTCTCCCTATGATCCTGTAGGTTTTCTCTGAGTGCTCCGGCTTCCTCCAACACTGGTTTGTAGGTTAATTCGCTTTGGTAAGTTGTAAAATTATTCGTAGTTTGTAGGACAGTGTAAGTGTACGAGGTGATCGCTGGTCGGCGTGGACCGAAGGACATGTTTCCGAGCTGTATCTCTAAAGTCACAGGTTTGTTTGCAGTGGGGGAATGGATGAGTGGTATTGGTGGTGGAATATGGTTGGGCTGCCTTGGTTATGAGTCATTTTGTTGCTGGCACGTGTTATGCAGGCCATTAGAGGTCTTCACATAGTGCAGTTGCTTTGTAAACCGTGATTCTCCACATTGCTCTGTGATGTCTTCCCAGTTGATGGGGCAGATGTGGCATGTTTTGAGGTTGATCCCGATGTTATCCTTGCAGCTCTTTCTCTGATCTCCAGGGAACTGCTGAGCTGCCAGTAATTGGGAGTAGAGGATTTGTTTTGAGAGACGGTAGTCGGGCATCCTGATAACATGGCCAGTCCATCTGAGTTGGTGTTTGATAGTGGTGGTGACAAAGTCAATGTTAGCCTCTTCAAGTACACTGGGATTAGTGCGTCTGTCTTCCCAGATAATTCGCAGGATCGGTGAGTCCGGTGTGGAGCTGTAAGCACTTGCCACAGTGGCCATCTGGATGTTGTTGAACATTAGGCAGATGTTCATGAATGCCGATGGAGAATTCAGGAAGCATTTGCTGTGTATGGAATACCCAACACCGTAAATCGCGAGCTTACCAGCAGGTTTCCCTTTCCAGAAGAAGGTGTAGCTCACATTCTTCTCCCTCAGCTGCCCTCTTTCAGCCTTAGTCCAAGAGCGCAGCAACTGAATCTAACACCGACTGCCTATGAACCAGATCATGCCTAGGAGCTGCAAGAGAATGATTATCCTGTACCCCTCACAATTTGCTGGTCATCACAGGTGTGAAACAGGAATGTGCAGGTGGTATGCCCCTCCTGGTAGACATCTGCGAGACGTGGGAAGATTGGTGCATGGACAATCACCACATGGTCCTTGACAGACCCAGGTCCAATGGCATTGACTCCATGATTGTTGGGAGTCTCTCCTTCATGCAGCCTTCTTCTGCCTTTTCAGTGTTGTAGTGCTTCACTTGCTGGCCAGCCACTATCCTCCACCTTTTTCACCATTTAAGTCTTCTTGAGCCGCGTTTTGTTGAGAACTTCCCCCTCGACCTGCATGCCATGGGTGACCATGCCAGGACCATAGCCGCAGTTGGTTTAGCTCTCAGAATCTTGGGCACATGCAAGCTTCTCCACTCCGAGAAGGTGGCGATCCTCGGAGAAGACAGTATTCTAGGTGGGGTCTAACCAACCCCCTGTAAAACTACAGAGAAATCTCACTATTCTCAAACTCAACCCCCTTTGCAATATAGGCAAATGTGCAATTTCCCTTCTTTATTAGTTGTTTGATCTGACTGCTAACTTTTTGTGATTCATGCACTATAACATCGATAGGGCCCTAGTTCCCACAATCCCTTTCATTTCACCTGGATCAGGTGAGAATGATCAGCCATGATCACATTGAATGGCGGTGCTGGCTCGAAGGGCCGAATGGCCTACTCCTGCACCTATTGTTTATTGTCTATTGGATCTGTTTGCTACGATCTCTTGAAACTTACTGGGGCTGGGATCCCGGCCCTCTCTGTAAATTTTCCGGATTCACTGGAAAATGTATTATTCCACTCTATAATGTAAACAGAAGTGAATAGTTATAAATGTGTTAGAGAATTAATTGGAATAATATTCAATATTCCAGAAAATTTGCTGATCTTCCAACAAAATCCTGAGTATGCCAGGTTATTGTGTTCTCTGAAATCTTCTTTGGGCTCATTCATATTAAGGGCAGTCGTTCTACATGTGAATGAAAAGAAGTGCTTATTGTTGGAGTTACAATAATAAAATCTAACCTACTGAGACTGAATTCACATGCTAAGTCCTGCACCTTTTTTCACTGCTGTCCTACTTATCCGCTATGACAGCTGTCTCACCCATGGACAATAGACAATAGGTGCAGGAGTAGGCCATTCAGCCCTTCGAGCCAGCACCGCCATTCAATGCGATCATGGCTGATCACTCTCAATCAGTACCCCGTTCCTGCCTTCTCCCCATACCCCCTCACTCCGCTATCCTTAAGAGCTCTATCCAGCTCTCTCTTGAAAGCATCCAACGAACTGGCCTCCACTGCCTTCTGAGGCAGAGAATTCCACACCTTCACCACTCTCTGACTGAAAAAGTTCTTCCTCATCTCTGTTCTAAATGGCCTACCCCTTATTCTTAAACTGTGGCCCCTTGTTCTGGACTCCCCCAACATTGGGAACATGTTTCCTGCCTCTAATGTGTCCAATCCCCTAATTATCTTATATGTTTCAATAAGATCCCCCCTCATCCTTTTAAATTCCAGTGTATACAAGCCCAATCGCTCCAAGCCCAATATTCCAGAAAATTTACTGATCTTCCAACAAAATCCTGAGTATGCCAGGTTATTGTGTTCTCTGAAATCTTCTTTGGGCTCATTCATATTAAGGGCAGTCGTTCTACATGTGAATGAAAAGAAGTGCTTATTGTTGGAGAATGACAAGGGGGAGAATGTTTCACAGTATTGAATGAGAATTCACATCCAATGTCATAGTTATTATAGAATAATGCATTAAAGTAATTAGATTCAATTTATTGTTGGAGAAAGCAACAAATGTATCCGTTTGAGTTAGCAATGTTATTACAACCTCTTAAAAGAGTTTGAGGGCTGCAAAGCCAGTTATTGACATGATTGTTTATCCAGTTAGTTCAGGCGCGTTTATAAGACTGGATGCCACTAATAGTTAGCTGGAAAATACACATCTTGTTTCTTTCTCCACCCGTGGATTGATCATAGAGCCCAAGGCAATAACTTACTGAGGTGAGGGGCCAGATACTTTGGCCGTCCTATTCATTAGAATGGAGAATACCAAACTTAATTAATAGGATTTTTTTTTATTGTATTTATTTTTATTTATAGCTTTTAATTTTTAATTTTAGATCATTTTTACCAGAGACTTTTAAAAACAGTGAAACTGGCCTTCTTTCACACTAGCAGTCAAAGAGTCAAAGACAATCAGGGTGGTCCTGTGAGCATGGCTTCAGAGTGCATCACAAGAAAGTCTTGGATACATACACATTGTGCTCCTTCATGGAATGGTTGCAGAACCAAGATTTTGAGGTTATCGCTAGCCCGCACTGGGAAAGACTAAAGGGATGAGTGTAAGAATAAGAAAATAACTGCAGATGCTGGTACAAATCGAAGGTATTTATTCACAAAATGCTGGAGTAACTCAGCAGGTCAGGCAGCATCTCAGGAGAGAAGGAATGGGTGACGTTTCGTGTCGAGACCCTTCTTCAGACTGAGTGTGGAGGGATGAGTGTGGACATTAGGGAGGATCAAATGCAACCCAAACAAATGCATTTGAAATCATACTAGAAATATAAAATGCTAGAAATACGAAATGCAACGAAAGTGCAGAAAATACTCAGCAGGTCAGGCAGTGCCTGTGCAAAGAAAAACAGTTTTAGGTCAATTCATTATGCATTAAAACCCTTTGATGAAGTGACAATGATAAACATTAACCCTTTTTCCCCATACATACTGCCTGACCAGAACATTTCCGGCATTTCTAATTCATACTCTCGTCTGAAGCAGAAATAGGGGAGAACTGACATTGATGGGTTAAAGGGGAACCTGATCAAGTTAAATTGAAACCAAAGACAGGCAAGTAAAACTGTAATGTAATCTTTAAAGAGGAGATGCTTTACATACTTTCCACATGAGGCAGAAAAGAAATAATAAACACCTGGAGAACTTTGTGTCTGTAGAGGTTTAGGGTTATTATTGTCACATGCACCAAGGTACAGTGAAAAGCTTTATTTTGCATCCTCCCCATCCAGTTTAGATATACCTTACACAAATACAATCAGTTCAAACTCAAGTAGAATAGAAAGAGCCAAGAGGCCGTGTGTAGAATACAGTTCTCAGCATTGTAGCACATTATTTCCTTAGACACCCCTCCCAACCATTCTGAATTTGGCGGAAAGTTTCCACTTTCTTATTTCATTAACGTCATTCCAATTTGGCCTCACATTTTTCCGCAAAACAGCCAATAATTGCAATTTGTCAATTCGGCCGCTAGAGGGCACATGGGGTTCTGCGATAACCCCCCCACCCTGGAAGTCTCCCCGAAAATGTGGCACCTAGGCTGGGCAAGGCAGTCAATCTCAACCTCATCGGGACTTCCATGGCCGATTGGTGGGTTGAATTTGCAACCTTCGGCCAGGGCTCTGGAACCCCGCTGGAGCCAGCACATCTATCCCCATAGCCGACTTCCCTGGCCAGCTCGATAAACCAGCAAAGCTCTGGAACTAAGAGTGCCAGAAAATCAGTGGTGGAACTGTAATGAGTAAATATTAAATTTAAGTGCAAGATCATATAACTATATTAATTAATTAAGACGGGGTTAAAATATAGAACATAGCAGAAAAGCCAATTACCACCTTTTTGGGCTGATTATCAATTAATGTGCAACAAGTACTTCTGTATGCTTAGTCGAGTCGCATATATCAACTCTTTCTTCATAACTTAGACATACATTTTATGACCATTGTTCTTTAATTCAATACCAAGAGAATTGGGATGTGTAAGGAAAAAGCAAAATAGAAAAAACAAAACAAAACCATTTTTTCTTTGTGTTGCAAAAAGTATCTCTGTTCAATAACCTTTCTATAAATAGCAGAATATACTCATGATAGGCTTGGCATTGTACATGTAGTCCAAGAACTACAGACTGTTGGAAATAATAGTCGTTTTACACACATAAATGTAGCACAACGCATATGCAGAGCTGCCAACCATTACTTTTTTGCCGTATTTATTACGTTTTTTTGGATAATTACGGCAGTACGATTTTTCTTAGTAAAATACGTTTTTTTGAAATTCTGTGCCGCCGGAGCGCGAACCCCTGGGCCGCTGCAGCCCGAAGCGCGAGTCCCTGGCCCGCCGGAGCGCGAGTCCCCGTCCCTGGGCCGCCGCAGCCCGGAACGCTGGAGCGCAGGTCCCCATCCCATGGCCATCGCAGAGCACCAGAGCGCGAGTCCCCGTCTCTGGCCCGCCGCAGCCCGGAACGCGAGTTGCCGCCTCCATCAGCAGCAGACTGAAGGGCGGCTCGCCATGGCTGCAGACTGGGCTGAAATCCGGCATCTGGCAGCCGACTTCCAGAGAGCGCAGTTCGGCAGCAACGTGCAGAGGTAGGTAGGAAGGGAAAAGGATAAGGAGGGGAGAGATGAAGGGGGGGGGGGGGGGTGAGCCTTTGCAGCCACTCTCCTGCCTGGGACCAACTGCTTTGCAGGTCAGGCCCGGATAGATTCCCCCTTTCGCCAGCCCGGAGTCACTTTTGATGACTACTCACTGGTATGTCTTGAGGCAGCCGTGCATCCTGCACTAGACGCCGCACCGACACTACGGTTGTGTGACTGCTGAAACAGTTTAGTTCAATCCTTCCATCAAACCCATTTTCTTATTTAGCGGTCGTGTACTTCAGACGAACTAGTTCTCTAATCGTTGTCATTTTAAGGCTACGCGACTTCATTAACCACCAAGAAACAAAATAAACACAACTGCATCGCTGAAAATTAATATTATCACTCTGTTGACCAAAGGCATTGTTTTAAAATTGCCAGTTTTAACAAGGAAAAACTCCACTGAATTTCACCCAAGTCTTAGCACACAAACACAATCAGATTTCCTCACACAGAAAGTGTATAGCTGTCCTAAAAAATACAGTTGTCATCAAGTGAAGTTCAGTGAAAGGCTTCTGGAGAAGTGCAAACAGGCAACCAATGCTTATTGTTGTACTTCGTGGTCCGGTACCCATTGTACCTTTGTTGAGACTCTGGACGGACCACAAGTACACGTGTGTAAAAGGTTACAATGCTGGAGCTCAACTCCAGGCTGTTTATTCCGTGGCCACCTGGAACCAGAGTGGCCACCTAATCCCCTCATTACCTTATATACACATTACTACACAGGCAAACAAAGTAGTCCTTGGGATACAACAAAGTAGTCCCTACAATATCACAACACTTATAACAAAAAGCTCTCTAGCAAGGACTGAATATGAGTGGACAAACATACATTAGAACCTCTGTTGACTTAGTTTGAGGACCGAAAATGAAACACTAGATACATGTACTTTGTTGGATTGAACATTGTGGACTATTTCATGTAAACAATGGAGATAACAGCTTGAGCACTGGACATCACAATTTCCTGTATTGAAAGTGCATCCTGTATTGAGCGTGGTTGTAAGTTTTGTTAAATTGCAAAATTCCTTTTTTTCCACTAAATATCCCTTTTTTTGTCATCTGTTTTCCTTTTTTGGTTTGACAAGGTTGGCAGCTCTGCATATGCGCATTTGGCGTGCATACTTTTTTTTTGCTGAAAAGTTGCATTACGCGCCATTTTATGAATTTTGATGTAATTTAGGACATCAAAATTATGAATTTGTAAAGTCAAATGTTGGGAGGAATGCTTAGACAAAGCTCATGTCCTCAATAGGGTAGAGGTGAATCAAACAGTACCCTAGCTTATGGAAGGACTATTCATGTGTCTGGTGGTACGTGTTTTCAAGCTTCTGTACTTCGTCCGGACGGGGGCAGTAAGAAGAAGGAATGACCAGGGTGGAACAAGTCTTCGATTATGTTGGCTGCTTTCCCAAGTCAGCATGAAATATAAATGGAGTTAATGATGGGAAGTTTGGTCCAATGATGGGAAGATGGACTCGCGTAAAACCACAACTCTCAGCAATTCTTGCGGTCTTGGCTATTCCCAACTAAGCTGTGATGCAACCTGACAGTGTGCTTTCTATGGTGCATCTATAGAAGTTCGTAAGAGTCACTGGAGACATGTTGAATTTCCTTAGGAAGTAGAGGTGTTGGTGTTCCATCTTGCCTGTCGCATTGATGTGTTTGGTCCACGACAGATCATCGGTAATATTAACGCCAAGGAACTTGAAGTTCTCAACCATTTCCACATCTGCACCATTGATGCTGATTGGAGCATGTATTCCACCATGCTTCCTGAAGTCATTAACTATCTCCTGCATCTTGCATCTGCATTCAGGATATTGTCCTGACACCATGTCACTAAGTTCTCTATCTCCTTCCCGTACTCTGCCTCATCATTGTTTGTGATTCGGCCCAGCACAGTGGTGTCGCCTGGAGAACCATTGCAGATTTTTTAAAGCCATGTCTTATTTGAATTTCTGATGAGATATAAGTGAAGTTTGATGAAGGGAATACAGTAAATGTCATGTATATGAAATGTCATGGTGGGGGTTCCATTGAACATAGAACATTTCAACACATGACCAGACCCTTCGGTTCATGATGTCTGTGCCAAACATGTTGCCAACTTAAACTAATTTATTTTGTCTAAATTTGATGCATATTCCTCCATTACCTCGGTCTCATAATTGCCCAGGATAAACTGTGAAGTAAAAGGCTGCTCGGTAAAACTGAACATTGCAGAATATAAACATGAGTAATGGGTGGATAAAACAGCTTTGGGTGAGAAAGTAAAACTAATGTAATACAGGTGATTCCCCACGATATATGGGTGTGGGTTTGCGACCCTAGAAAGTAGGCCACATCTTAATTTTACGTAATGCGTCATCTGCAGATGCAACAAGGAACACTTTTTGAAAAATAATGAATTTCGGTTTGACTTGTTTAGTTTTGCACACGAGCTCCATTAAAGTGAGTTTTATTCCTCATCTAAAATTTTTGCGTAATGATTTGAGAATTATAAAAGAGCAAATTTCCACAACAGAAACAGTTGTAAAATAGGGATGGTCTGTAAATATTTTTCGGTTTAGAGTTTGGTGGAAAGTGATGGTCAGTGCCAGGGTCATTGCTTTATTTGATAAAATATTCATGAATTGGATTAGGAATTCAGAGTAAAATTTCAGAATTTGTTGATTTATACCAAATTGTGATTTGTGGGAAACCGTGAATGGGATAGTGATTAAATCCTGATGATCACTATGAGAATATAAATGGGTAGAAAGAATCACAAGACGTGGCAGATGCAATTTACTAGAGAAAAGTGTGAAATCATACGAGGAATGAGAATATAGACCAATGATATTCAGGTCATGAGCCACATGTGTTTCTTTGACTTTAAATTTATGACTCTTCAAGACCTGGAATTTCTGTATTAGAATGTGATACTAGGGTATAATAATTATACCATTATATTTTGATAATACTAAGACACCTGTTAAAAACCATTAAGAGGGTTGAGAGTAATGGTCAGAATGTATATAGTTAATATAGGAACCATCAATGTCACCACTCTATTAGAACAGCAGCTGCAGTGTACACTTCAGGCATCCACAGTCAATGTGCAATGGGCTTTCCGTGTTCAGTTTAACAAGAGGATAGTATCTTGATACATTTCTAATAAGTTGACAAAGCCAAAATTCATTTGAATTTCAACAATCAGAAGAGTTAAAGTTGGCCTTTAATTAAAGAGGAATATGGAGAATTGACGGGTGTGCCAGAGAAAACAAAGTCGTAAGTGAATGCTGTGCAAAGCAAGCAAAATGTGAGCGAAGCACTGGTAATTATGTCAAGATTAGCTGGATTACCTAAATGGATTACATTTTACTGGAAACATAAAAATGTTGAAGGTCAGAGAGAATTTTGTGGTCTTTATATTGACACTAGCTTCAATAGAACAAAAGAAATAGAAGCAGGAGTAGGCCTTTCAGCCCATTGGGCCTGCATAGCTGTTCTCTAAGATGTGGCTTATCTTTTACCTTAATGTTGCTTCCCTGCACAAATACCATATGCCTTTATCTAGGGCCAATTTGCTTTATCTCCCTTCCTTTCACAAACCCACTGTCCCATGAAGCAATCTAGTGCAGTCTCTTTGCATTCCTTCTATCACAAGTATATTCTTCTTTGGGTAAAGAGCCCATTATTCCTAGTACATTCACATAAGGGTCTATGTGCTTGGAAAAATAAGTTTCTACTCTTATACAAATCATTTTGCAATAAAGGCCCATACTGTTTGCTTTCCTAATTATTGACCATATCGATACTTTAACTTTCAGTGATTCGGGGGCATTGTTCTTGATAAGGTTGACACTGTCAGTTTTATCCACCCGTAGTGTGGGAAGGACTTATTCTGCTTTTTCTCTAGCCACTTACATACTGGTATCTCTTTGCACAAGGCACTACTGCCATATACAGCCTTGATATTTAGGATCAAGATGGCACTTATGAGCAAATTAACACCAACAAATCTATAAATGCTAACTTTCTACTTACCATCTGGTAAGCCATCGCCAGCTTGCTGCTGACAGCAAATAGGTCTAGATTAATCCAGTTTTGAGATCCAAAGGATTTGCTGTGTTGAGGAGAAATTGCAGATGGTTAGGCCGGAATACCATCTCATTGCCAGGGTGGGGAAAGCTTTTAGAATACCAATTTAAAGGTGCCCATTAATTTCAAATCAACTATTTGTCTTGAAACTTTAAGCCACTCAAACTCTAATCTTACTTACATATTGAAAAGTTAATACTGAAAAGCTCAGATTCTGTTTGGTTATGTTATCCACCTATTTCAGTTGAGTTAGTTTATTGTCATGCGTACCAAGGTACAGTGAAAAACTTTTGTTGCGTGCTAACCAGTCAGCAGAAAGACAATACTTGATATTATCGAGCCATTCACTGTGCAAATACATGATAAAGGGAATAACGTGAATAATGTTTAGTGCAAGATAAAGTCCAATAAAGTCAGATCAAAGGTAGTCTGAGGGTCTCCAATGAGATAGATAGTAGCTCAGGTCTCTAGAGTTGGTGGTAGGATGGTTCAGTTGCCTGACAACAGCTGGGAAAAAACTTATCTGAACATCTGCATTGCCTGATTATACCTCTTGCCTGATGGGAGAGGGGAGAAGAGGGAATGGCTAGGGTGTGACTCGTCTTTGATTATGCTGGTGGCCTTGTCGAGGCAGCGTAAGGTGTAAATGGAGTCAATGGAAGGGAGATTGGTTTGTGTGACGGTCTGGGTTGTGTCCACAACAGATTATTTAAAACAGATTTTTAAAGCTATAAAAGGGAAAGGTCTGTACATATTTGTGACAAAGTGGGTTTCTGTGTCATGCTTCATATGTAATGATACTTTTATAGTAAAACTGTTTCATCAATGAAAACTGTTCTATGTGCAAGATACAAACTGCTGGAGGAACACCGCGGGTCAGGGAGTATCTATGGAGGAAATTGAGGGAATGTCCATTCCCTCCACAGATGCTGCTGAGATCCTCCAATACTTTTTTTTTTGCTCAAGATTCCAGCATCTGCAGTTTCTTGTGTCTCTGTTCTATGTTGTGTTATTGTATTGGTTACTATTTTAAGAAAAGACAATCCATACACTTTTTGCCTTCTAACAATATTTTGGTTTGTGTAAAAACATTCATATCTGCAATGTGTTCAACCAGAAACTCAAACAGGATATATACACTGATGAGCCAAACCATTATGACCAGCTGCCTAATGTGCTGTTGGTCCTCCGTGTGCCGCCAAAACAGTGCTGACCCGCCGAGGCATGGACTCTACAAGACCTCTGAAGGTGTCCTGTGGTATCTGGCACCAAAACATTAGCAGCAGATCTTTCAAGTCCTGTAAATTGCGAGGTGGAGCCACCGTGGATCGGACTTGTCGATCAGCACATCCCACTGATGCTCAATCTGGAGAATTTAGAGGCCAGGGCAACACCTTGAATATTTCATCATGTTCCTCAAACCATTCCCGAACAATGTGTGCAGTGTGGCAGGGCACATTATCCTGCTGAAAGAAGCTACTGCCATCAGGGAATACCATTGAAGCTATGGTTCGTGCAGCTATTAGACAGCTGCAGTAGTCAGCATCCAGCGGAGCAGTTTGGCTGATCAAACCTACAGGAAGGGTCTCGACCTGAAGCGTCAGCCATTCCTTCTCTCCAAAGATGCTGCCTTTCCCGGTAAGTTACTCCAGCATTTTGTGTCTACCAGAGTGATGTGTTTCTGGGTAATATTATAGGGAGGGTTTGATCAGACAAACCGCTCCGCTGGATGCTGACCTCTGCAGCTGTCTAATCACTGCTCGAACACCAGCTTCATGTTTACAGTGGACATCCATTGACATTCCGTTCTGTCGCCACCACCCGCACAAAGCAGCAATTCATTCACTCAAACGTTTGTTTTTCTTTTGCATCGCTGACAATCCAAGAACGATTGAGAAAACCAAGAATAACTCATGGTTTGGGAAGTGCGACATATTCCCACTTGAGGAGCAGCTCTGGTACAAGTTACAATGCAAAAGAAAATCGTCATGACCTCGCTCACCACCGAAGCATAAAGCAATAAAACCTACAAAATCATCATATTTTTTACAAATTAACCATAAATACACCTAATTAATAGTTTTGAAAGCCGTATTTTCTTACGTCGAAGAAGCAAAACTGGAAAATACGGATGAAACGCAGGTCTGTATACACGCAGTAGCTCAGCCGGCGTGAATGTTTAGCACAAGTGATCTATGACCTGCACATGCGCGTTTAAGATACCAAACTCACTTATTTTAATCTGAAGAAGGGTCCCATCCCGAAACATCACATATGTATATTCTCCAGCGATGCTGCCTGACCCGCTGAGTTACATCTGCACTTTGTGTCTTTTTTTTCTTTTGTGTACTTCTTAGCAATATTGTATGTAGTCAATATTTTTCTAGACATTTTACACGTTGCCCTGGTGTACTGCTTATGTTTGCATAATGGAAATACCTACAACTATATTCCCCATTCCTTAAATTTCCATTCCAGTGACTGAATGTTGAAGGGGAAATTTTGCATTGTGCTGCAATACGTCCTGTGGCTATTAGATGATACACACTGCAACCACATGATGTTAGTGAACATAAAATCATACAGCAAGAAGTGGTCATGCAGTCTAATGTGGCTATGATGGCATTTTGAGATCTATCCAATTATCCCTACTGCTGACTCTACATATCATTGCAATATTAACTTTATACATGCAGTTCCCATTTGAAATCTGTAGTTGAATCTACCTTGTAACATTCCTAAAGAGAACATTTCAGACTATAAGGACCCACTGAATAAAAATCTCCCTCATTATCTATTAAGCATGAATGTATAAGGGGGAGGTGATGAATAAACTGCCAGATCATGTTGAGCATCCTGGATGTTACATCTACATCGAGTCATAAAGCTATACAGCATGGAAGCAGGCCATTCCAAATTCTGATTACTGAAATAGATGCACCTGAGGTCCCTCCTCACTTTAAGCCTTTGACCTCTAGCTTTAGAATCTTGTACCCTGGAAATAATTTCATGCACATTCACTTTATCCAAGCCCCTCACGATTTTGTAGATTTCAATAAAGTCATCCCTTAGCTTCCTACGCTCAAAAGAAAAAAAAATCCAAGCCTATCCCTATAATTCAAGCCCTCATGTCCCAACAATATCTTGGTGAATCTCTTATGCAACCTTTCCAATTTATCACCCTCCACTACTCCACACAGTATTTCAAGTGTGGTCTACCTAATGACTTGTAAATCTGCATCAGGATGTCTTAACTTTTGTACTCAATACCCTTCCCAATGAGGACGTATGCACAAGCCTTTTTTGGCATTTTGTTCACCTGAATCATTATTTTCAAGGGACTATGCATCTATACTATAGATCTTTCTGTTCTACCACGCTCTTCAGGGGTTTACCAATTACTGGGCAGAGCCTGCCCTGGTTTAACGTACCAAAGTACAACATCTCACACTGTTTAAAAATTACATTAGCTATTCCTTGACCCACATTCCCTGGCAATTTTGATCCAGTTGTAAACTTAGCTATCCTTTCTCATTGTCCATGTAGGCAAATTCCATACTAACGTGTGTTTTGTAGTTGGGAGATGGGGCTGATGGGATTCAGGCAACAGCTTCCTGGAGTATTTGTATGGTTGATATAAATAACTCGAATCATTCCTAGTTGATATTGGGCTCATTACTCGTCTTGCCTGCAGAATAGACACTTTATTGTTCAAGGAACATAGCAATGCATAAGGGATCCAAACCATCACCTATTCATTCCCCCCACAGATGCTGCCTGACCCACTGAGTTCCTCCAGCATTTTAATTTTGCTGAAGATTCCAACATCTGCAGTCTCTTGTGTACACGTTTTATAACCCATTAATAGTCATAAAATGTTGTACATAAACAGACATAACAGCTTAATTATCAAAATATCAAGGTATCAATAAAAATGTACTTTGTGATCCCAGAGGTCTTTAGAATTTGGGAAACTGCTCTGATTTTAATTACTTAATTTCCGTAAGATTTACAAGGAACATTCCAGCCATGCAGAAAGATTGGATAGTTTAGTTGAGAGATACAGCGCAGAAACAGGCCCTTCGGCCCTACCGAGTCCGTGCCGACCAGCAATCCCTGCACATTAACACTATTATTCTACACACACTTGGGACAATTTTTATATTTTCCAAGCCAATTTACCTACAAACCTGTACATCTTTGGAGTGCGGGAGGAAACCGAAGATCGAGGGGAAAACCCACACGGTCACGGGGAAAACGTAAAACTCTGTACAGACAGCATCCATAGTCGGGATCGAACCGGGTCTGCGGTGCTGCAAGCGCTGTAAGGCAGCTACTCTATCGCTGCGCCACCGTGTCGCCCCTTGCTTGTTGCCACCGTAGCCTAGATTGTTTTTCTTTTAAACTTAAGAAGCTGAGGTGAAACTTTGTTGAGGTATATGAAAATATGAGGGTCCTAAATGAATTAGCTAGGAAGGACCTAGTATCCTTACCGAATGATCAAAATTCAGTAAGCACAGATTTAAAGTAAATAATAGGACTGGAGGAGATAAGGAAATGCTTTTCACTTGGTGCATGACAGTGGTCTGAAATTGACTGCAACTCCAGCTACATTTAAAAAGATAAGAAATGAAAGCAGGAGTTGACCCCGTGTACCTCCATTCTATAAGTACGTGGCTGGTAATCTATCACAGGAAGGTATGGTTCTGCAACACTCAGTGTTGCTGCACCACCACTTAACGACCCAGGTTTGAGTTTGATCCTGAATTTCCAATTGCAGGCATGCAGTTTGTATGGTGTTTGAAAATTTTCTCTCTATCCTCTCGCACTTCTTCCTCTTCCCCCACCCATGTTCTATTTCCACCTTGTCCCCTCATCCCATATGCCAAAGACATGCTGACTGGAACTTGTCTATAGTAAATTGCACTTTGGCGTAGTTACAAAAAGATTCAAAAGGGAATTGATGGATATGTGCGAGACACCAACTTCAAATTCCTGGGCATGCATGTCGCAGAAGATCTGTCTTGGACTCAGCATATTGATGCAGCCATAAAGAAGGCCCATCAATGCCTCTTCCTTCTTTAGAAGTTTGGGAAGATCCTGTATGTCGACGAATATTTTCCTGAACTTCTACAGGTGTATGGTAGAGAACATATTGGCTGGTTGCATCATGGTCTGGTTCGACAAATCGATTACTCAGGAACGAAGGAGATTCCGAAAAGTGGTGGACACTGGC
Source organism: Rhinoraja longicauda (assembly GCF_053455715.1). NCBI lineage: Eukaryota > Metazoa > Chordata > Chondrichthyes > Rajiformes > Arhynchobatidae > Rhinoraja > Rhinoraja longicauda. Next base: position 27,785,383 of record NC_135963.1, on the reverse strand, counting down.
CGGTCTATCACGGATATGGAGCTCCCCACCATCGATGCCATCTATAGAAGGTGCTACCTCAAAAAGGCCATCAGCATTATCAAGGACCCACACCACCCTGGCCATTTTCCCATTTCACTCCTGCCACTGGGAAGAAGGTATAGGAGTTTAAAAAACGTGAACTCCAGATGCAGAAACACCATCCTCCCAACAACCATCAGGCTATTGAACACTAAACACCAACTAAACTTCAACCTATGAACTGATTGCATTAAGGACTTTGGGCTTTTATTTTGCACTCTATACGTTTTTTTATTTATTGAACTTTTTTGGTTTGTTTATTATGTTATCGAGTTCTGAATTTACAAACCTGTTGCGATGCTGCAGGTAAGAATTTCATTGTTCCATTTCGGTACATATGACAATTAAACACTCTTGACTTGACTTTTGACTCTTGACTCTTGAAATAGTCTTCAAATTGCAGAGTATCTTGGACAAGTCAGCTCACCACCTCCATGACACACTGGTCAACCTGGGGAGCACCTTCAGCAACAGACTGGTTCCACCAAGATGCAGCACAGAACGCCACAGGAGATCCCTTTTCCCTAGTGGCTATCAAACTACAACTCCTGCCCCTTCCGTTGTGGGGTAGACTGACTCCACTCTTCCCCCCCCCAATCTTTGCACATCCTCAATCCTGGACTTTCCACTCATCACTTTAATTTCATGTTTCAGGTATCTTCTTGTGTTTTATGACTGTTGGCAGACCAATATCTCTCCTGGAATAAACACAGTAGGCACAGGGATAGGGGGCAATAAAGAGATGGGAGTAATGCGGTTGCTCCACTAAGAGTTGGCAGAGGCTTTGAAGGCGGAAATAGTTTCCGTCTGTGTCATGATAAATACTGTATAATTGCCACTTTCCTCCACCGTTATTGCTTGAATCTAAAAATCTTTTGATTTCTGTCTTGAAAGGACAACATGACGGAGCCTCTGTAGCCCTTGTGTATAGAAAATGACAATGTTTCACTCTCCTTTGGATGCAAAATACTGAATGGCTATACTTTATGTTGAGACCACGACCTTGTAGACACCCCAGCCAATGGAAGCCTCATCCATGCATCTACCCTGTCAACCCCGTATACATTTTGAACTTCTCTGTGGAATCACCTCTGATACTTTTAAGCTCAAGAGAGGTCAAGTCCACTTAACTTTCCTTTGTACAATAAAGCTGCCATCCCGAAAAGCCATCAGGTGAATCTTTGCAGCTCCCTCAATTGCAAGTTTACCTTTCTTGAGCAGAGAGCTGTTCACAATATTCTATATGTGGTTTGACTCAGGGCCCTATATAATTGGAGCAAAATGCCTCTACACATTTAGTCAAATGCTCTTGCAATAAAGGCCAACATAGCATTTGTCTTCATAATTGCTAGCATACCTGCTGTTCATTTCTGACATGGAAGAGGTTAAAATTACGTTTTAATATCTGTAATTCTTTTGGGAAATTACTTATTCAGAAAGAATTTCTCTAATGCATTAAAAACGTTGTCAAAAAGCTCAACGTAAGATAACATTTTAATTTATTTTTAATACAGACAGTTGTTACGAATAAATCTGCCTTGTTTTACTGCATTTTTTCTATCTCCATGCGTTTCATTGGTACAACTGACATGAAAAGTACTGGTAGGTTTAGAAAAATGTATTTCTAAAGTGTTGTTGGAATTGAAAAACTGATTTCATATGTTGCATTACCGTCTATTTATAATAAACATTAATATGTTTGTGATATAACTATTTGACTATAAATAACTAAAATTGGTTTATTGAAAAGTGTGGCAACTATTTTCATTAATCAGTACTGAATTAATACATCTAACAGTACAGCTAGTAGACACAAAATGCTGGAGTAACTCAGCGGGTCAGGCAGCATCGCTGGAGAGAAGGAATGGGTGATGTTTCGGGTCGAGACCCTTCTTCAGCTATCAAGTACAGCTAGTGCTTGGTTAGTTTCTTCACACAATTCCCTTGCAATGCATATATTGTGATTCATCAGTTATCTGATAAGTGGTGAAACAACCTTAATATAAAGTGCATAAAATATTTGAATTAAAAATAATACTAATTATAGATGATTTGTGCCTCAATTAAACCCGTTATATTTTATAGCATACTTTACTGAAAATATACACAAAATGCTGAAGTAACTCATACTGTCTGAAGAAGGGTACCGACCTGAAACATCACCTATTCCTTTTCTCCAATGATGCTGCTTGACCCGCTGAGTTACTCCAGCATTTTGTGTCTATCTTCAGTATAAATCAGTATCTACAGTTCTTTCCTACACATTTTACTGAAAATATGACACTGCATATTGAATACTAGATGACAAATTAGACTGACAGACTTTAAATTTCCCTTCACTTCTAGTTTCCAGTTTACAGCTATCCAAAACATGTCTTTAATATCTTAATCAATATTTTTAATACATCTTTTTTTTTTTCAAGCATGATATTCGAGATGATTCACCAAAAATTATATAATTGGTTATTCAAGTGCTTATATTACCAAAGGGCCTTTAAAACTATAAAAACTCTCATTAAAAGCTCTACCAAAAGAAGGTGGTATAAGAACATCCAGTAACATTTTCAAAAAGTATTGAATTTATACTTGTCAGGGGGAAAGAGAAGAATAGCATGTCCAAGTGATTAGGTCTATTACAGTCATCGCAGGCATGATTAGATACTAAGTCTCCTTTGGTGCAATATAATTTAATGATTTTATTTGCAAGATGTGCAAGCACTACAGTGAAATGAAACCATGAGCTTTTATTTTTAGATATCATCATATTGTCAGTGGGGTGCATGCTTTGGTATTCTACTACCCTCCGGCACTAAGCCAGTTCAATATAGGTCAGGCATCAAGCTGTGCCAGCTCTTTGTGCTTATATTGAAGCATTTTATGCTTTGCTGTCTGGTATTACATGAGAGGCAAACACACCAATCAGGTGACTCTTAGTCCTACTCATAGTGTAGCAACCATATATTCATGTATTAAATTATACTGCTCTGGAAATCTGATGTGCAAATAGGAATTTGAGCGATGCAGTAAACACAGAAACTTTACCACTGATGCCACCCAATTTCCATTTAAGGACCTGTTAAAAATGAATCTATTACCATTTTTATTCATGTTGTCTCCTATGGTGCAAGTATGGCAATTTTAAAAAGGTATCAATGCAACAAAATATTAATATAATCTAAGTAGGCTTTGCATTTTGACTTTTAAAAGTTTTTGGTCTTAATGTTTGATATTGCAACAAATATTTTGATACGTTTAATTTTGAATCCATGAAATATTCATAACTACAAATAAATTATTGCGCCTTTGTCTTGTACGTTAGTTTTATTATAAAGTTGGTCCTGATTTGATCATATTAAGATGAAGTTGGTAGGTGGGGTGCAGATTGGCGGTTGGTGATACATGACTAAAACAACTAAAGATTGTTTCACTTCTTTCAGGAACCAAAATTGTTCTTGGTGAGTTGCAGTGTTTTAATACTTCATTTTTCAGAAACTAAAGCTTGGCCATCTACAATTCCTCTTAAATAGGGCAAAGTTTGGGATATGGTTTCGTGAACTATGTCGATCCAAAGGATGCAGAAAAAGCAATTAACACTTTAAATGGACTTAGACTTCAGACCAAAACCATAAAGGTAAGACACAATTCGTTTTAAGCATTACTTTTTACATTGCGTAACAAATGTTTGATTAGATGAAAATATTGCTTTGTCTAAATCTTAAATCATACAGAGTAATTTTAACTTTGCTCTGTAAAATTAAACGGCTGATATTGATTCAGTTCACATTATACACCTCAGTAGAAATAAAAATTGCAAAAAACGTGTAATAGGCAGTTGAATCAATATCACCCACATTATGCCATTATGCAAGGCCCCTGCCGAAAGCAGTATATATTTGTAGTTGTTGCCCAGAGTTCCTAACCTCAGAAAGTGTTTTCTTTATTGGTGGATACAATTGATTTGAGCAGTGCAGTTTCCCCCAGTGTGAAAATTATAAAATATTTTGAAATGAACATTGCGTTAGATATTAAAATCAAATACTTCACTATTTTCACTTTTTAATAGAAAATTTGCACAGTGATTTTCTTCCGTTTATGTTGAGGAATTCATGTGCATCGTTTAGGGTTGTCTCTATCTCGAGACCTATAGGCCACTACCCTCACTTTTCCTGGTTAGGCCTAGTCTGTGTTCGGGAAAGGGGGTGATAGAATTGGGGATTTCAGTTCAGAGCGAAGATGTGGACAGTTAGCCTGAGGAATGGGAGATTCAGATTTTCATTGGAGGAATTTGTTATTTTTTGGGGGGAGTAGATTGAATGTCAAGGAAGGTGGTGCGTGGATATGCGTTGGTAACCCATAAAAACAAAAAATAGTGGAAGCAATCAGAAGATTAGGTTGTGTCTGAAAAGAGAACCAGTTAACATTTCAGCCCTTTCATTGGAACTGGGAAGGTGATAAAACAAACTAGATTTAAGTTGCAGAGATGGAGAGAGATGATTAGTACAAAAGGAATATCTCATGAGGTCAGGAGGGAGAGAAAATTAGGCTATATCACAACATAACTAGCCAGAAAATGTGTTACGTAAGCTTATGTTCAGCCATGTTATATGCACATCTGATTTAAGTAAAGCATTGCAGACGTTTTGAAATGTTTATGCCCTTGTCCTGTTGTAATCAAGGTTAAACCAGGTAGTTACAGTTGTGATTCATCCTACTGCAGGTGTAATTGGCACGTCATAGTTTTTTTACACATGTTGTCATCAATATGCCCATTAATTACTTAACAACAACAATTAGATCAGTTCATTTTTAACTCAATGAAGCAATAACAGTACATCAGACTGAAAATAGAGAAATGTGCACGATATAATGGGATCCATTTTTATATTATTGAAATATGGAAAAGTGTTAAAATTTGATTTTCAGCAATCTAAAACACAAATCAAAGTATTTTTTCATTGACACCTTAATCTCACAAATACCTGAATCTGTGGCTCTGAAGCTGTCACCAGCCAAAGCACGACACTCGATCATCCAAAAGGAAAGTGGCCATCTAAGTAGCCAAGAAAGTTTCCTTAAACAGTTTGTGGATAGTCCAACTCAAGGAGGGACCAGACTGGGCCATGTATTGGAAAACAAGCCTTTCCAGGTGACTGGTGTTACAGTGAAAGAGCATTTTGGAGATAGTGACCATAAATTTTAAGCTGGTTTTGGATAGGAATAGGTCTGGATGTTGGTGGCAGGTACTTAATTGGGGGAAGGCAGATGACAATGTCATTAGGCAGGAGCTATGGAGGGTACATTGGGAGCAGCTGTTATTGGGTAAGTCCACAGATGACATGCTGACAGGACCTGATCCTGTGCTGTACTGTTCTATGTATCTATATACTCATTGTCCGCTACACTTCCTTTTCCATGATCCCCCATCTATGGCTATTATAGAGAGATATCTGCATGCTTAATTGCGGAGATGGGATTTTATTGCTTCTTAATGGAATAAAGCAAGTATGTCCCAATTTGCGATCTTTTTTATTTAGGATAATGCCCAATTGATGTTAAGACGAAATGTAACCAACATTTAATGGACCAAAATTGAGCAAAATCTAGTTTCTAGATGATTATAACTGTTTGACATGTGCTAAATGTATCAGAGACCAACTTGGGCAAAGTTCACCATTTAATTTGTGGCATTAGTACTGGTATTGCCAGATATATCAACGGTTTAAGCGCATCTGAGGCTATTTGCAATGACCAGAGCATGTGCTAGGCACATTCGACTAGATGTTTACAAGGGCTTGCTATGGCCTAACAAATGTCTGCCAATATTCAAACATTTTTACTCTATTACCATCACGTGGATCTCGACCTCAGTTCTAAAATATTTCCGTTTTCAAAAATTGAATTATCTTTTCTTCGTGAAATTATCCATTCATTTATAAAGTAAATACGTGGAGTCTTTGGAAATAAGATGGACAGCATGAATTTACTAATTTCATAAATGGATAGATATGTGATAATTCAAAAGTACCAATTATTCTAAAGAAACTTTGTGGATCATTGCATCCAATTTTTATGGCTGAGCAAAATTTCTTCCTTTTATCTTTTTTCTAGGTTTCTTATGCTCGTCCAAGCTCTGCATCAATCCGTGATGCTAATTTGTATGTTAGTGGCCTTCCTAAATCTATGACTCAAAAAGAATTAGAGCAGATGTTTTCACAATATGGCCGAATCATCACTTCCAGAATTTTAGTTGACCAAGTCACTGGTAGGTGCAGTTGATCCTACTTTTTCAAATGAGAATCACCATCCTATTAACAGTAATAATATTTTCAAATAGAAACATTTTCAACTATAAATTTACTGTGCGTTGAGTAGAACAATAAATCTTTAAATGTTAAAGTATTTTGGAAACATTCCCTAGAACTGGCTCAGTTTATCATACATTTTGATTTTCAGATTGCTTTGAATTCATTCTTAGTTTCTCAATGAGAGCTGTATTTTGTTCAATCCTGTTAATCAACACATCTGGCTATTCTGTGTGCTCAATGTCATGAAAACAATAAATTTTGAACATTAAGTCTTTCCTCCTCGCCGCCTTTATTGAGGAATACTTCCTGAAGAGGGAGAATGACTCATCTACTCATCAAAGGGACATGCCTCTGACTGGCTATTCTTCTGGCGTTAGGATCATTATAGTATTGGAAATGCTCTTTTTGGCATAACATGTTTAAACTGATAATCGTTTACACTTTCATCCTGTGTTCAAGTACTTGCTTAGAACTCATTTACAGTATAATCTGACCCAAGGGGGCAGCCCTTCAGTGAGGCAAGGACACATTCCCGACACACACAAAGGCCCAGTACCTCTGTACACCCTAAATCCAATTATCACCAAAAGGAAAAGCTGAAAATCTAGACCATTGTCTTAAGATAAGTGGTTTGTGTATTTGACAAAGAGTAAAAGCAGAAATTAAGCTTTTTTCCCCCAAACTTCAACATTTAGGCCAAAAGAATGATTAACCCATCATAGGTACTAGTGGGCTGCAATTACTGGAATAACATGATTTGAAATATTGTACACTGAGTAGAAAGGGAAGGAATTTGAGATATGATCTCACTCCCCTTTTATCCCTAAAAATGTGTTGCAGAATTGTTTCCCTCACACAATGTATGCACTCTGATCTAGGAGGAAACTTTGTGATTGAATGCAAAAGGGATTCCGCTCATGGCTTTTGCCCCAGCAGCATTTGGTTCAATGCTTTCTTAGAGATTTCATTGTTAAAAACTAGCTTTCCAAAGGCAATTGCAATCAGTCCTCAGGAAAGCAGCATTCAGAAACATCTTTACAACAAATTGGCCTTGAGACAAGATTATATCATAAAGCTTTCCACACAACAAAATCAACCTCAAGTTGCACAGGCTTCTGCTTATGTTGTGCAGCCCCGATCTCAAAGATCTGGGTGATGAATTCGACTCCAACCAAAACAAAATCAAGAAATTTCTGGACTATCTAATTTGCACATCAATTTTTTTAATCGAATGGTAAAATGAAATGTAATTCAGACATGTTGGTGAGATTTGTGAGAACTGATACCTAATAAAATTCCATAGGTATTATTTCTTCCACAAGTAATGTCACTAATATTAGAGTTCAAAATATAATTATTGGGATAACACAAAAAGTACATGTAAGAAATAGCCATTTTTTAATTAAAATGTGTTGTTTCTCAAAGTAATATGACAGTAATGATCAAAAATTGTTTTACTTCATATTAGTAAGTAATAATACATTCATACTTTACTAATAATGCACCATTAAAGTTGATATGTTTTTAACCATTATATCTCCATTGGTATCTGAAGCACAGTAGCTGCTAAGAAAGATGGTAATTTGTACTCAAGGAGAATTAAGCTTATTGTTGTTGTTTCTGAACATGGAATGATAATGCACTTCAGGAATTATTGATGAAATAATATTCACAGACAACCTACAGCTGGAATGAATGCTGCAGGAGACAACACTTTACAATAACCGAGCTGTATTTCAAGATGATTTGCCTTGGGTCTTCTCTAACTTGCATGATAATGATTTCATATATATACTTTGCTGTAGGGCTTTTAAATCCTATCGTATATTCTATGACTTGTTTTTATATACATACAATACAATACAGTATATCTTTATTGTCATTGTACAGAGGTACAACGAGATTGGGAATGCGCCTCCCATACGATGCAATAAATCAATTTAGCTAATCAGTATTAATTTAAACAACCCAATGAAACAAATTAGAACAGTTTTAAAACAGAATAAAGTGCAAGTAGATCTGTGCCGGTTCACTGTGTGATGTGACCATCCGGCTCAGCAGGACCGGTTCATAGCAGCTATGGCCTTGGGGATGAAGCTGTTCCTGAGTCTGGAGGTGCGGGTGTAGAAGGCCTTGTATCGTCTGCCCGATGGTAGAAGTTCGAACAGACTGTTGCAGGGGTGTGAAGAGTCTTTGTGGATGCTGGAGGCTTTTCTGAGGCATCGTGTGTTGTAGATGCCCTCCAAGGCTGGTAGCTGTGTTCCAATAGTCTTCTGAGCTCTCTGGACTACCCGCAGTACAGAATCAACTTCAAGCTCCTCCTATTCGCATGCAAAGCCCTAAACGGGCTCCCCCCCCCCCATATCAAAAATCTTCTAACCCACCACTCTATCTCCAGGTCCCTCAGGTCGGCCGACTTGGGGCTACTGACTATCCTGCGGTCTAGGCTTAAGCTCAGGGGTGACCGCGCTTTTGCGGTTGCAGCACCTAGACTGTGGAACAGCATCCCTCTCCCCATCAGAACTGCCCCCTACATCGACTCCTTTAAGTCCAGGCTCAAAACCTATTTCTACTCCCTAGCGTTTGAGGCCCTCTGAGGGGGCACTGTGAACTGTTTATGTATGTGTTGTTATGTTTGTGTGCCATTGTATGTTCTTTTTTAGTACCTGCACTGATGTACAGCACTTTGGTCAACGTGGGTTGTTTTTAAATGTGCTATACAAATAAAATTGACTTGACTTGACTTGCATGCTGGCATAGGTTGTTACATTTTCTAAGAATTTATAAATGATAGTAAACATTGTTCATTCATTAGCTCAAAATCCAGCTTCTGACCCTGGAAAGAGGGTCATTTGCAATTAATTTACATCGATTTATTTAGCTCAATGTTCAAAAACATTGACCTCTCTGGCATGAAATTCTATAACTTTATTTAAGTATATTTACAGAGGCATCAAGGCAGTCTAACAGATAATCTTAACTGCAAGGATGTTGAAATGATAGAATGAATGGGAGCCTATTGTCGATTTGCGCTGTTTTAGCCATTGAGATTTTAAATGATTTGGAGTATTTCTACACACACCAAATTCTGGAAATGCTTTCTGATACAAAGAACACCCTGTAGTGATTTTAAAAACAAAATCTTTTCTACTCATTTTTATAAGTGCCACCCACTTTGAAAGACAGCACAAAACATAGGGGAAGCACTGAATGAATTAAGGACATTCAATATTGGTGTTCAGAGTGATCTGGATATCCTTTAGCAAGGAACTCAACAAGTAAGCTTGCAGGTAAAGCACACAAATCTGAAGATAAACAGAATCTGAGCCTTTATAGGAGGGTGGGTGGAGAACAAGATCAAGGAGGTCTTCTTACAACCGGTGAGACACAGCTGAAGTACTATATATGGTAGTAGGCCTAATGTGCACAGTATTTAAGGGAAGATGTACTTGCTTTGGAGATAGAACAGCAAAAGTTCTGTAGACTGACTCCTAGGGTGAGAGGTGTCTGATCAGGAGAGACAAAGCAAAAGGTTGTCTGGACTCAGAACAATCTCATTGAAACATAAAATTCTGAGGCTTGACAAAATAGATGCTGAAAAGATGTTTCCTCTGACAGGGATTCTGAAACTAAGATACATAGTCTGAAGATTCAGATATCACAACTTGGAGAAATAGAGAAATTTCCTTTCTCGGAGTTGTAAATCTTTGAATTTTATACCTGGGAGCTGTGGATGCTGAGTTATTAAGTATATTTAAGAGTGAAATAGATGGATTTTTAAACCACTGCAAAGTACAGGGGAACAGACATTTGGCAGGATATGGCCAAAAATTAGATAAAATATGATTTTATTGAATGGCAAACAGACTCAAGGAACTGTATGGGTTTGTTGAACTTACCTCCTCTTATAATGTGCATATGCAGAGACATCATGTTCAGTGATGTCAAATGGTTTGAAATAAACAATAGCTGGAGGGTTGAAGCCAGCTTTGGCATTTTTATATTATATCTCCTGCCTGATTCTCTCCCAAATCACCAACCATTTCACAAACATGCTTCTTCCACAAGCTCCAACATCTGCAGTGCTCATTGATCAAAGGTATTTATGCATCGTACAAAGTATGTTCCATTGCTGTCAATGTCTGTGGGCCCTATACGTGATAGAATGTCACTAAATGCCCTTGATTTAAGTTCTAGATCTGTGGGTCCTTTGAATGTTAAGTTACAGTGCCTGATGTGACTGGATTTTGGAAATATTTAATAGAAGAGCCTGTAATAAATCAACAATTAATAGCTTTACATTTTGGATCACATTATTAGGCTTGTCCTGTGGTATGTTCTCCAAAAACATGTTCGGAATTTCGTCCAAAAACATGTTTTTGGATGACAATAAAGGCTATTCTATTCTAAAAAGGATGCCGTATTTAACCTGTCTTTTTCTTTTAATTGTATTGTTTATTCATGGCAGTTGTTTGGCATCTGGGTCTTTTAAGTTCCTAAAATCAATTAACAGTTGTTGCTAGTTTCTGATGAGAACCCAGCATGAAGTGGTAGTTGTTCTTTATAATTTATTTTGTTTGCATTTTAAACATATGTGAATGCTGCGCTTTACTTCACAAATATAACTTGGGAATGATCTGTGCATCTGAACTACATTCAGGTGTTTCAAGAGGAGTTGGATTTATTCGTTTTGACAAAAGGATAGAAGCAGAGGAAGCAATCAAGGGACTGAATGGGCAGAAACCTTCCAGTGCTACAGAACCAATTACTGTGAAATTTGCCAATAATCCCAGCCAGAAAACAAGCCAAGCATTACTTTCACAGCTGTATCAATCACCCAGCAGACGTTATCCTGGGCCACTTCATCACCAAGCTCAGAGGTTCAGGTAATAACAAAATACATACCTTAATATGAGCAATTTTGGGGTGAATGGTGTTCAAAAAGTAAAATATCAAGAAACTGAATTAATAGTTTTATTCTGTAATCATTACCTTTGAAAGAAATTTATTTTTATAGAAAATTTAGTTATTTATGATTTAAGTTTGTATTTTATATTAGTCACTTAGTAGCCAGTGAAAACTTCTGTTTGATAGCAAAATTTTGTTGTATTTAACAGTTTTCAGGTAAAATTGAATGAATATGTACTTTGGGAAAAGGTGTGAGACATATAGTGCGCATTAACTTAAATAGGAAACAACAAAAGAAATGATCAAGAAAATAATATACTGCTTAAACTTGAGAATCAAATTCAGACTATTAAACATGAATTTGTTTTCAGGAGAAGTGGCAAATATTTTCCTAAATTTGTTTTTATATGACACTTTATTCTTTTTATTAAATCTACTGAATCACAAATTAATACTAATGGTGTTAATTATCCTAAATAATCTTAATTTTCAAACGGAGAGATTTAATTTATTTATTTACGTACTAAGGAAACAAATGCAATGCATGTAACAGGAGTGACCTTTGTAGGATCAGTGTTCAGCCAATCCTTATTCCTTCGGTGTAACACCCTGAAGAGAAGTGGTCAAAAACATTTGCAGGATCCCTTTGGTTTCACCAGGAAGTCAAGCTGTCTGGTGATTTTAATGTGTATAATTCATGCATTGCAGGTATTGAGGAGGTAGCCCTCCTGTCCTTCTTTCCTCAATACTCTCAGAAAATTATTGTTTATTTCCAAAGAAATTGCTGGTGACCTTCAAAATCCCTTTCATCAGATCAGAAAGAAGTGAAGGGGCCACGCAGTAAAGTGGAAAAGGCCCAAAGTTTTAAGGGACAAGTATTTGAGATTCTATTATAACAAGTCCAGAGACACAGCTTCAGACATCCAACTTCACCTGTTTCCTAATTCCTAGATCAAATTCCTTCTCGGGTGTCCTGCTGATTAGGGATGCTGCAGATCGTGATTGAAATATAAAGGTCAGGATACAAAAGGCTTGAAATGTAGACTCCTATTTTATGACAAGAATTCCGATTTATGATGAAGTCTTGATTAAGACTTAATTGTAAATCTGTACCTGTATTGATTGTTCTTTCCAACAGATATGAATATCTGAATTAAAAATGGACATCGTGGGAAGACAAACAGTTAATTTCAATCAGACCTCATCGATTTGGTTGGGAATCAAGCATATCTCCAAAAGTTACATGATCAACAAATGTTGGTACTTGCAGGCATAGATTTCGCACTTCAACTGGCTGTAATGCCAGAATTTCTGCACAGCTGCCCTTAAGTGGTAACTCTTTCTAAATTGAGAACATAAACAGTACTGTTCCCAACCCCTGAAAGCTACATAATTAAAAAGACTCTCAAATAAACATATCCAATGGCATTTCCATGAAACTACCAGAGAACCTTATTTAGAACAATTTCTTGTATTCTTAAATATCCAGATCACCTTATTTCCTTGCAAATTAATTTTAATCTTGCCCAACCTTTGACTTTCTTCCACCACAACACTTTTGCAACTCCAATCTAATGTTATTTTTCCACTTTTCCTCAGAAAAATAAATACTCTTTCATATCAGTCAACCAACCCCAGTTGCAGGCCCCAGTTTTACCTCTTTAACTCCAGTGAATCCAAATGAATACAACTGGATTAACCTTCTGCCACTCAATCTGGCTGGACCATATGAAATGTTCTCTGCCTAAATCACACATCATAGCAGGATGATCTTAGAAACCATTGATAACTCTTAACTACCTTTTTTCTAGTACTGCCGATTCTTTAAACCTCTCTCATTAATTTTCCAACCTCATCTATAGAGAATGATGGCTGCAGAATTGAAATGACAAATAGATGACCAAAGATTGGGTATGAAGATAAACACACAAATTGAAATTGGTTTGCAGGGAAATAAAATGCTATGCATATTTAAAGAGTTTGTGGACTTTTTTTTAATAATCAATTTCCAGTTGTTTCATGTCCTTCCTAGTTCCCTAACATGAATACCCATTTTTCCTATTTCACTGTATCTCCCTGTTCACCTCATCGTTTGAATCTACTCATTTTTACCCAGGATTTGTCCCTTTAAACTTCTGAAAATTAAACATCCAATTCTAAAAATAACCCCCTTTCAAAATATCCTTCAAAGTAACTATTGTCATTATCTCAAATAAATAAAGTTGAACCGTTCTGTTCATGTAAATCCAGTCTCCTTTTGCTGTAAAATTCTTCTCATCTCCTAAATCTATGCCAAATTTTCCTGCGACACTGAAATTTGAATATTACCATTTGCTTTCCTAGTCCTGCTACAATGCTGAAATGTCACTTCTAGGCAAAAACAGATAAGTCTGAGGTTCACAGTTCATTGAAATAGCAGGGCAGATTGTAGAAGTGTTTCAAAATTAAACAGAATCTTGGGATTTATAAATAGGAATTTAAACAAGAGGAAAGACGTGAAGATGAACCTTTACAAATTACTTGTTCAGCCACTGCAGTTCTTGATGTCCCAATTCAGAAAAGATGGAAAGATTTTAGAGAGGATAAAGAAAAGATTTACTGAAATGTTTCTACAGATCAGGAACTTTGTGCATTGACTGAAAAAACTGAAAATGTTTTCCCTGTATAGATTTTGATCTAATATTGTCATGTGTACCGAGGTACAGTGAAAAAAAATTGTTTTGCGTGCTACCTAATCAAATCCGATAATACCATACTTAAATACAATCAAGCTAAATTCAAGTACAATAGGCAGAGCAAAGGGAATGATGCTCAGACAGTCTAATGTCTTCAATGAGGTAGAGGAGAATTGGACTGTACCCTAGCTCATGGAAGAACTGTTCAGAAGCCTGATAACAGAGGGAAGAAGCTGTTTCTGGGTCTAGTGGTGCGCATTTCAAGCTTCTATATCTTCTGCCTGATGAGAACAGGGAGAAGAAGGAATGGCCAGGGTGGAAAGGTCTTAAGTTATGTTAGCTGCTTTCCTGAGGCAATGTGGTGTAGATGGAGTCAATGGTGGGGTTTCTGGTCTGTGTGATGGAATGGGCTATATCCACAAATCTGCAATTTATTGAGGTCTTGGACAGAACTGTTCGCAAACTAAGCTGTAATACAACCCAACAGTATGCTTTCAGTGGTGCATCTTAGAAGTTTGTAAGAGTCATTGGAGACATGCCAGATTTCCTCAGTCTCCTGAGGAAGTAGGGGGATTGGTTTGCCTTCTTGGCTGCCACTATACTGTGGTTGTCCCAGGACAGATTATTGGCAATATTTACACCAAAGAACATGAAGCTATCAACCATTTCCACATCTGCCACATTGATTCTGATTGGGCCATGTACTCTACCATGCTTTCTGAAGTCAATAACAGCGAATGGATAATGGAGAAAGCTGAGAGAGGATCTAATATATATATTTAAAGTCGTGAATAGAATAAATATAAACTATTTCCATTGATAGAAATGTCAAGAACCAGGGAGCACAGCATGGTAACGATTAGCTAAAGAACTAAAAATGTCAAACTCCTATTCTGAAATTATGCCTCTTAGTTCTAAATACCCCCAGTACAGAAACATCCTCTCAACATTCAGCCTGTTTTCTAACCAAGCAATGCCTCTTTGGAATTCTCTCTCTCAGAGACTTCATCGCACATTCCTCAGGAAGGTCAACTGCAGACTGCAATCCTTTAGTTAAAGAATTTTTCCCAACTGGCCTCCACAGTTTCCATTCCCTGAACTGTGAGGAAGATTTAACCCCAGAGAAAGAGTGGGTTGTTGCACAATGCACAAGGTTAAATCTAAATCAGCAAAAACAATCAGTGAACATGCCAACTTTTGAATTTAACCCAAGTATGTCAAGTATATTTGGGGGGGGGTGGGGGGGGGAGCCACAGGGGAGTCAGTTTTTGTTACTTATTGAAAAAAGCTAAAACTGCAATTTTAGTTTTAACTCAGGGTGCATTGGCTTTTTAAACTCTGAATCTTGGCAAGAGTAGAGGGTTCTGGAAGGGTCCAAAGGATGTGACTTTTTCACAATAAGCACTGTAGCTCACAACTGCACGATAGGGTGACTCCGTGAAAGATTTTCTTCACTGGAGCCGTTTTCCTTCTTATTTTGGACCAAGCTTTGGACCGTATGACTTGTTCGGTCCGAACAAGTGATACGGTCCAAAGCTTGGACTGTATCACTTTTGGTTTAGCTTACTTCCCTAATGCAGTGAGCAGGCCTTCACTAAGACAAAAATGCAGATTCTTCTTTTGCAGTAATTTCATGGGGCCCGGAGGATAGCTAGGTTGAGCAACCAGAAGAGCATCTGATACACCTGCTCTTGCAAATCAGTGAGGGCTGAAAAGACAATCGCAGCTAAAGGGATGTTTTACTTTGCACCGATAGTATATATCTATGTGGCTCAGTTTCGTTAAGAGGCTGGAACAGCTGTATCTCAGATGGGTAAGGCTGTCATGCTTGGTGGAAGCAGATCTCTACACTTACTGCAATAAAATCTGATACCAGCTTGTATATCTGTTCTGTCTGATGCTGTCAAAGTGATGCGTTTGTACTATTCAAGGTCATTCTAAGATACTGTAAATCAAGATTTATCAGCTGTCAGCACACCGTTGTGCAAGGCAGTAACTAATGTCTTATCGAAAAACATCAACTTCGCCACAGGTTGACATAAGCCAGAACAAACAGGCATTTGAATTTGCTGCTTTGGTATGATTATTGTCCCATGAGATTGCAGTATTACAATAATAAAGGCACTCCATGCCCGGATAGGGCATTTATGAATTAGAAAGGACTTAATTCTATTAATGTGCCATAGGTCTGCATACAAAGGGAGGTATGTCTCCAGGTATGTGCCAAACATCTAGGCAGCTAGCATGTTTATTTTATTTTGATATTTTCCTTGGACTACTACATATTTGGCATTTGAGGGAGGAGGGTGGGGGTCTAGGGCAATTCTAGTGTATGGTGCTGACTGTATTGAACCAAAGGCTTAAAATGCTAACTGAAGGGGATGTGTGCCAGAAAACTGCCAGGAATCTCCAAACTCATCTTACATTCAAGAAAGAGATAGATAGAGCAAGGATAGCGCAGTCAGGGGGTATGGGGAGAAGGCAGGAACGGGGTACTGATTGAGAATGATCAACCATGATCACATTGAATGGTGGTGCTAGCTCGAAGGGCCGAATGGCCTACTCCTGCACCTATTGTCTATTGACGCAATATGTTGCTGAGCAAACTCTTGGAATGCTGAAAATGTGTTTTAGGTGCCTTGAACACTGCTTCGGCATACACCTGCAAGTGTATTGGGCGGCACGGTAGCGCAGCGGTAGAGTTGCTGCTTTACAGCGAATGCAGCGCCGGAGACTCAGGTTCGATCCTGACTACAGGTGCTGCACTGTAAGGAGTTTGTACGTTCTCCCCGTGACCTGCGTGGGTTTTCTCCGAGATCTTCGGTTTCCTCCCACACTCCAAAGACGTACAGGTATGTAGGTTAATTGGCTGGGTAAATGTAAAAATTGTCCCTAGTGGGTGTAGGATAGTGTTAATGTACGGGGATCGCTGGGCGGCACGGACTTGGAGGGCCGAAAAGGCCTGTTTCCGGCTGTATATATATATGATATGATATATATATGATATATGATGTAAAGAGTGATGAAAGTCTGCTGCACAACATAGCACAACAAGGGACAGGTGCATGTTCACAATGAACTGCGGATGCTAAATTTACAACAAAAAAAAGACACAAAGTACTGGAGTAACTCAGCGGGCCGGGCAGCATTCTGGAGAATATGGATAGGCGAATATTCGGGTCGGCACCCTTCATCAGACCGATAGTAGTAGAGGGGCGAATGCCAGAAGAGAGGTGGGGCCAGGACAAAGCATGGCAAGTGATAGCTGGATACAGGTGTGGGAGGTTTTTGATTGGCAAATGGGTGGATAAAGGTCAGAGATGAAAAGACAACAAGTGTGAGAGAGAAGATGCATGAAATGTGAAGCCAGGTGGAATATAGGTGGAAGGGGACAGGGGGAAGGGGTAATTTTTGTAGGTTGTTACCTAAAATTGGAGAAATCAGTGCCTGGCCTCCCTTACATTGGCAAGACCAAGGCGTAGACTAAACGACCACCTCGCTGAACACTTGCGCTCAGTACACTCAGGCCTGCTGAGGTTGCTAACCATTTTAACGGTTGCTAACTATTTTGACTCCCTATCTCATTCCCATACCAACTTTTCCATTCCGGGCCACTCCCACTGCCCTTCCCTCATCAATCCTCTTGATGACCTCTTCAAAAACCTCTGTGATTGGCGAGTCACAATTTCAGCATAAATCCATGCTGACCATCCCTAATCAGTACTTGCCTATACAAATGCTGGTAGATCCTGTTGCTGAGAATCTCCTCCAACAACTTTTCCACCACTGATGTCAGGCTCATCGGCCTGTAATTCCCTGGCTTGTCCTTGCTATCCTTATTAAATTACTGTACAACAGTGTAGCGGCCAGCTTTATGCTGCCTTATAAAGCCCCAAAGCTTACCGTTTGACAAAGGAATGGGAGCGATGGTTATTGATTCAAATAACAACGACGAAGGGATCTTCAAGGTGTAGCCGTTAGTCGTTTATTGAAGCAAAATACAAAACAGATTAGTATATCACCCGTCGTTAACTTCTTTGCTTGTAGTAAGAACTTAGTTTCTCACCGACACTCCTTTGCACCCTGTTACTGACTAAAACCTTATGTTTTAGTAGGCTTGTCTGGTATAGCCTGCAAACCTTTTCCCTTTGTTCAGCTGAAGCATTACGTCAGTGCTGGGCAAGTTATACTCGAAATCTGACTCCTCCCAGTCCATATATGTAAGCCAAGTATTAACCTCTTGGTATCGAAAAATAATACAGCAGGATACAAAGTAATATAATAATATGCAAAATGCTAATAAACACAAAATGGCTCCGACACACCGGACCCTAATTGTTCTAAGTGTATAACGCAACAATTACAAATAAACATGAAAAGGAGCCATAAAAATTCATACATAATCAAAAAAGCATGCACTATATATTGGCATCTAATCTACTATAGTGATTCTTCAATCTTTAAGGTCACCAGTCTTTGTTGTACACAGGTATCAGCTTCCAGGAGCAGACATATCTTCGTAATCTTTCCAAGAAGTTGCTCTTAGTCTGAAGTCGAACAGTACACACAAAACCTTGTGCATCTGGTACAGCCAATATTCTGCCCATTAGACAGAATCTTCTTCAGTCTTCTCTTCCAGCTTAAGAAGTGGTCTGCTGTCAGTCCTCTTGATGCTTCGCCTGCAGGATTTTCCTTTGTGCTAACATATCTCCATTGTGATACATCAGTAACATCCCTTACGGAAGAGATTCTGTTTGCTACAAATGTTTGAAAGCGTTTGGTTTCGTTGTTGATGTATTTAAGCACCATTATCCTATCGGTCCAGAAAATGGATTTATCCAGTTGAAGCTGTAATTCTTTTTGCAGCATTGTGTCAACTCTGGATTTTCACATTATGAAGTCGTGATTGTATTGCTTGACCAGAAGCTCTTCTCAGCTTGCAATAGATATTCGATTGACAGCAGCAGCAGGGCAGCCATTTCCATCCCTGCTGTCATGGTCTTTTCTCAGTTCACCATCCAGGATAGTTCCATTTGTAACAGAGATTTCTTGAGGGACATCTTCAGTTTCGCTAGTGATGGATTCGTTTAGTTTTGCACCATCGACAAAAACTGTAGAGTTCTCTGCGGAACCAGCTTTTTCAGCAATTACTTTGGTTGAAACGTCTTCAAGGTGTGCTGTGTTTTCTGGTGCAGGATCCCCTGAAGTTTCCAGTTCTATAATTTCTTGATCCGAAGATTGACGATCTTCTGGTGCTAGTTCAGTGTTGGTCTCAGTCATCTCTGTGCTCAGCCAAGTATTTTCAGGACCAGATTCTCCAGCCAATGGATCAGCTTGGACAGTTTTGGAGAAGATGCAGGTTTCGTCACCGGCCCCGATATGCCCACACGTTTGAGATGAGAGAACAGCATCACTCGCACTTAGCTTTTCCTTCTGTTCTGGTTTCTTTTCCTTGTCCTTTTGTTCAATATGAAGTATTTCAGAATGATCTTCTTATCATATCATATCATATCATATATCTACAGCCGGAAACAGGCCTTTTCGGCCCTCCAAGTCCGTGCCGCCCAGTGATCCCCGTACATTAACACTATCCTACACCCACTAGGGACAATTTTTACATTTACCCAGCCAATTAACCTACATACCTGTACGTCTTGCACCTGTGCTTCTAAAGGTTATGTCGTCGTTGCCAAACTGCTTTTGGCTGTTTGTGGCTTTTCTCTTGCCTTAGCAAAGGTAGGGCCTTTGACAGTTCCTCTTTTCAAATAAGAGCTCATTCCATCAGCTGCTGTCGAGCTGTATCTTGATTTCCTAGCCTTAAGTACATTGAGTCTTGTTTTGGCTGCTGCTATTGCAGCACCTAGTTCCAATCGTTCCTTCCGTCTTCTCAGCTGTTCATTCCTTTTTCTCAGCTGTTCCTTCTGGCTGTCCCATTCGAGCTCCATTTCCAATTGTCTTCTCTTCCTGTCGAACTCCATTTCCAATTGTCTTCTCTTCTGTTCAATTGACAATTCTTTGTTTTTCAATTGATCATCTACTTTCTTCTGTTCTTCCTTTCTTCTCAGTTCTTTTTCCTGTGCCTCAATCTCATGCCTGTCTTCCAAGAAGGCAGCCTGTTCTGCGAGAACGGCCAGGTCTGCCTTAGCCTTCATATGAGTAGAGTGCGTCCAAGATGCACGAGATGAAGAACAAGATTTGAAGATAAATTTAGAGTTTGACACATTTGAAGCACTGCCTTCAGGTCCAATGATATCTAAGTTTACACAACTCTGTTGTGTAGCACTCTCAGCAATGGAGTGTGTAGTTTGATGACCATCCTCAGTACCTTGTGTAAACCCGATAAAAGTTTCCAGTTTGGTGAATCCACTGATTTTGCTTTGAGCTCATCTTCAGGCAGTGGTAACTTTACCGGTGCTTCCTTGATTAATTGAGTCAGGTTGGATTGTACTCCATTACCATTTTCACCTGATTCCATGTTCTCTTTCATCATTTCTATTAACTTGGTAACCTGTTTATATCTTGAGTTTTTCTGTTTTTCTTCTTCCATCTTACGCTGGCTTTTCAGGGAGGCAACCCACTCCAAGACGTAAGAAAACTTTGAAGTTTCACTTATTGAAGAAAAATCATTTTCCCTTTGGGGATCCATTCTGATGGCGCCACCTGCTGGCCGAACATCAGATTTACGTACAAGCATACTTGTACATCATTATCCCTTTAGAACGTATTGACGTAAAATCACTATCTTTGGAATTCAAAACAAGCTGATAGCAAGCTTGCACAAGGTCAATTCTTTGTTTCTCAGCATTCCTCCAAAAAGCCGTTTTCCAATACAGCTTCTGAAAAAACAGCTTTCCAATAAAGCTTACTGCAACCATCTTTCGAAGTTTAAAATCTCTGATAAAATTAACGCCGACAATGACCCCGTGGCTGTTTCAACTTAAGTTTTGGGGAAAAACAATCCTAATTTGTTAGTTGCGACTAACTTCAGTCTCCTTCCCAGAGTCAATTCCTTTTAAATGACTCTTTAGAGACAGATTACTTTATCTTCTCTCACCGAGGATAGCTCTTGATCTATTCTCCGGCTGAGCAAGCACTTACAGCTTATCGCTCACGAAGATAATTTCTTACAATGCGCTCCGGAAAAGATAAGTTCTTACCCTTTGTAGTGGCTGGCTTTATGCTTCCTTATAAAGCCCCAAAGCATACCGTTTGACGAAGGAATGGGAGCGGTGGTTCTTGACTCGAATAACAACAAAGAGTTCTTCAAGACGCAGCCGTTAGTTAGTCGTTTATTGAAGCAAAATTCAAAACAGATTAGTAAATCACCCTTAACTTGTTTGCTTGTAGTACTAACTTAGTTTCTCACCGACACTCCTTTGTATTGTTACTGACTAAAACCATATGTTTTAGTAGGCTTGACTTGTATGGCCTGCTAACCTTATCCCTTTGTTCAGCAGACTCCTCGTTGTCACACTGAAGCATTACGTCAGTGCTGGGCAATTTATACTCGAAATCTGACTGCTCCCAGTCCATATACGTAAGCCAAGTATTAACCTCTTGATATCCAAAAAGAATACAGCAGGATACAAAGTAATATAACAATATGCAAAATACTAATAAACACAAAATTGGTCCTACAATTAGCTATCCTCCAGTCTTCCAGAACTTCACCTGTGGCTAAAAATGATGAAAATATCCCGGCAAGGGCCCCTGCAATTTCCTGTTTGGGTTCCGACAAGATCCAAGGATGCACCTTGTCAGACCCTGGGGATTTATACATCTTAATGCCCTTTAAAACCACCACTGCCTCTTTTTTCATTCATTTATGATGCAAGACTTCAGAACTCCTATGTCTCAATTCCTTAGCTACAATAAACAATTGGTGCAGGAGTAGGCCATTCGGCCCTTCGAGCCAGCACCACCATTCAATGTGATCATGGCTGATCATTCTCAATCAGTACCCCGTTCCTGCCTTCTCCCCATACCCCCTGATTCCATGATTTTCTCCTTAGTAAAAGTGGATGAGTCAGTTTCTCTCAGAATGCTCATGCTTCAGTGAGATCATCTATCATTCTTCAAAATTTCAGTGCGAATAGGCTGATCTCACTTAATCACTCCCCATGGAAAAATGTCTACATCCAGGGGATGAATCAAACTAATCTAACCACAAAACAAGCAAGATGCAAAGACAAAATCTGAATATATTGTTCCTGATAATATTGGATTCAGAGAGAGCTAGCTATCTGGATACAGAACTAGGGATTGTGGTAGAGGGTTGTTTTTCAGACTAGACGTCTGCATGCTTCTTGCTGCACAACAACACTGTTGGAGGCTGACCACTCGCATATTTTCTGGAACTGTGCAAAGATAAGGCCATACTGGGAAAATGTTAATGCAGCTGTTAAAAATATTTTGGGTTATAAAATCCCAAATACCTGCCCTGTGATGTATCTTGGAAGCATTAAAGATGTTGTGATGAGAGAAGATATCTACTTGACTAAAGTTCTACTTGCAGCAAGTAAGAAAGCCGTTACCAGACATTGGCTTAATGAAAACAGTCCAAACAGGAACAGTGGCTGGAAATTGTTCAAGACATCTTTGCTATGGAAAAGCTGATATACCTTTTGAGAGTCAAAGAGAATACATTTGAAAAGAACTAGAAAAAATGGATCACATATTTGAGACACGACACCAACTAAATGAATGCCTAACTAGATATTAGATTATATTATATAGAACTAGATATTATGTTTGTATGAATATTGAAATATTTCCAGACAACCAATCATTGGTGCTTTATTTTTTATTTGGTAAGTGTACCTCATTGTTTTATTGTAATTTTCTTTTTTACTTATTATTTTTCTTATTTTATTTATGTTGATGTTGTTGTATTGTTCTGTCTATATCTCTGTGAAAACTCAATAAAACCTAAATTGAGAAAAAAAGAAGTCTGCATGCTGGGAAGCTTCTCCAGCATGTAGTGGTTAAAATTGCATCCATTCCCTCCACCCTCTTTCTCTCCCTCCGATCACCAGCTACTACATTTGTTCCTCTAAATCTGTGTGTCTGCTCTAACACTGTTATCTCTAGGTCTCATGATCTTAAATGTTCCCCCTCCCTTCCTTTTAGATTGTTTCTTTTTTAAAAAACAACCATTTGCTGAAGATTTTTTTTACACCTTTGGCAGTTACATTACGTAATCACACTTAAGGTGTTTTCTGTGGAAAAGAAAATATATAAATGCATGTCGTTTTTGTTGAAGGTACTAGGTTACTGTTTATATTGCACAAACATCTTGCTTTCAGAAGTAAATGTTCTTGATTTGACAGTGCTGAGGCAACAAATCAGAGCACAATTTAAATTTTAACTAATGTATATTTATATATTGATTTGAAGACTGTCTACAAGGTGTCAATGAAAATGATTTACTGTGGTCCCTCATTGCAAAAGAAAATAGAATAAAATGTCCAACACACTGGAAATATTGATAGAAAAAAAGCATTTCCTTCAATTCAGGGCCTTCTAGCAGAAAATGTTTCATTTTAAGATCTATTTGTCAGCTAGTATATCATTTTTGTCCTCCTCTATACTGGATCACCAACACTACACAATTACTTTAGATCCTAAGATCTGGCCATCAAGCATTTTAAGTTTACGCCAGATGGAGAGATATTCATCATATTGCCAGCATGAACCTGGCCCTCACTTTAATATGTCTACCAGTCTGCATAAGAAATAAGTAGCTCACCCATTATGCAGCACAATTTTATGCAAGCCAAGGATTATTTAAAGTGTGAGCAAGTGGCGAAATGTTAAGAAAGATTCCAGCAATTTAAGTTAACGAGAGGTAAAGAGACCCATGATATTGCCAGCGTGATCCAGGCCCTCGTTTTAATATAACGACCTGACTGTATGAATAAATAAGCAGCCCATTCTTTATTACAGAACAGTTTTGTGCAAGCATGCTAAGGATTATTTAAAATGAGAGCTAGTAGCCAAATGTCAAGAAAAAAAACTAATGACCTGAAGGTTTTCATGTGGTATTCTTTTTGAAAGTGCACAAGACAACAAAGATGGTAACTGCAAGAGCTTCCCGTAGCTGACAATCCAGTGAACCTGAACAGTAATTGCCCCAAAATGGGAACTCATGGAGAAATCTGTTAATAACCTAAAGCATCAACAACTGTTTCAAATGGTCTTACGTGAATTCTTAATCCTTTTTTTCCCAACAACATAGGCAACACTTTTCTCAACAGTTCCCTACTTTGCTTACATCATACTTCTGTGCCCCCTTCTCATTCCAAACAACCACTTTTATACGTTGCAATATTTGTATAACCAGAAACTCCTTATTGTCATTCCTTGGGTCACGTGCCACATAGAAGGCAGAGGTTCCATTGTTCCAAAATTGTTTCAGTGTCTGCACAGAGGACATTTTTTCTTCTGATATTTTTCCAATCGCACAGTTCCATTAAGCTGCTGTGCAGCACAGAGTATCTCCCAGAACAAATGGTTGTCTGTGCTAATGGACTGCATTTGCAGCCAATGAGATCCTACCCTCAAGACTCAGCATCTGTCAAAAATGTCAATGTTATTTAATATTCAAAATCATTCAAGGTCAATTGAAAAAGTAAAATTTTAAAATTAAGTTATTAAAATCTCTTAATAGAACAGAAAATCACATACACTTAAACAAGTAAGGACATTTAAAACAATTTAATTAAATCAAATAAAATATTCTACTTTGCTTTCTCCCAACAGCCCTTTCACTTTAATGGGGCCACTATATATGCAGCATGTGTAACCTGGCGGAGATTTATCAGGCAATTTCTCAAAATGAGATATGGGAAATCTGTAGAAGTTGGTGCTGCACTGGTGGACTCCTTGAGAAATCCTCCAGTGAGAATTTCCTTGAGAAAACCCAGTTCAGAGCTGACATTCTGGTGAGTTTGTACTTCAGGCCAGTTGTCAACCTGTATGCAAACATATTTGAACAGATGTTGAAAGATCCACCCAAATGGCTTGTGTTCTTCACATACCCATCTGCTTTCTCGCCATCTCAACTAAAATTACTACTTCTCAGTGGAAACCTACTTCTTTGATACTGGGGTTTGTCAAAAAGTTTAAAGGAATGCCTTAAAAAAGAGGTATAAGGAACTATGCTAGAATCTTGAGCACAAAAAACAAAGTGCTGGAGGAACTCAACAGGTCAGGCACCATCTGTGGAGGAAATGGACAGGCAATGTTTCGGGTCGGGACCAATCAGATACTCTCAGTCTGAAGAAAAGTCCCGAACTGAGATTCATCTAGCGATTTCTCTCCACAATGTGTTCCTCCTGCTGAGTTCCTCCAGCACTTTGGTTTTTCTTTCTTTATAAAGGAGTCTTTTGAGAGATGCTTCTGGCTTGTCTACTTTCATTCTACTTTTCATGAATTTGAATCACAGGTCACAAAGATATGGGGGAAGACATAGCAACAAATAAACTGAAGGAAGGGCAGAATCAAGGAATTTAATGGAAGTGGAATTGGGCATCTTGGAATTAGATGCAACATCAGTTATGCAACAAAAAATCTAGTTCATTTTCCGATACTAGGACCAGAATATCCATGGCTGAAAAGTGAAAAAGTAAAAGGCTTGATATCATCAATGTACAGTTGGAAGATGATGCTGTGTTGCAGATGAAATTGTCAATTGGCAAACATAGATGAAATGTAGGATTAATCCTTACAAAATGCCAGAGTTATGAGGGAAAATTCATTGCAGGTGATTTTTTTAAGATTACTTAAGACTGAAGAGCAAAGAATTTGTAAAAAGAAAACCCTGTAAATGCTGGAAATCTGAAAGTAGAAGTGCTGGAAATGTTTGTAGTCCAGACATCATTTATGGAGAGAGAAAAGAAGCTGCCAAGCTGGAGAGCAGTGGAAAGGCATTTACACAGCAGCACAGTTAAAATGTTAACTAGAGATATATAGGTGGGAAGCTGCTGGAAAAATTAATTTGAATTTGGGTATGACAACAGCTTTAATAGGTTGCAGAGGAACATGTGGCTGGAAATGGGGTAGGAATTTGCAGAGTTGCTTTTTTTGAGGAATGCACTTGTACCAGGGAGAACCATTAACATCGTACAATATAGAATCAGGATAATAAAAATCAAAGTTCAAATTGGAAGGTGAAATTTCTGTTGCATGGTTTGGAGGTTTTAATCACATCGTGCGACCAGTGCTTAAATGTTATCACAAAAACATCATCTGTGTCTAGCAGGTGCCTAAAACAAAAGCTGAGCTGTTTAAAAAGCAGGCAACAGGAATGAAACGTTGAGCCTACTGTAGCAATTGAGCAGTCTGCCTGCCACCCACAATCCATTAGTAAAGGTATGATTAAAATCATACCAAATGTACAATCCCACTTCAAGATGGTCATATATCTGTTGCACACTGGATCCAATTTTGTTGATTTTTTTAAATTGTAGAATTCCAAATGTATTTAGTATTCAGGGCTTTGTTTGGGTACAGCTTCAACCAAGACCGCAAAAAATGGCAGAGATTTGTGGACATAGTGCAAACCATCACGCAAACCAGCCTCCCTTCCATTGACTCCATCGACAGTTCACGCTGCCTTGGCAAGGCTGCCAGCATAACCAAGTCTCACCCCAGCCATTCCTTCTTCTCCCCTCTCCCATCAAGAGGTACAAAAATTTGAAAATGCATACCTCCAAATTCAGGGACAGTTTCATCCCAGCTGTTATCAGGCAACTGAACAATCCTCTCAATACCCAGAGTGCGGTCCCGATCTCCCATCTACCTTATTGAAGACTATCTTTTATTGGACTTAACTTGCACCAAATGTTGTATCTTTTATCTGCGCACTGTGGACAGCTTTGTTGTAAATAATGTATTGCCTTTTCTTTGACTGAATAGAATGCAAACAAAAGCTTTTCACTGTACCTCGGTACACATAACAATAATAAACTAAACCAATGCCATGTATAAAATGGTAAAAATAAATCCAACTGATCGGATTTAAAAATCTGACGGGGCAGTAATGATTACTAGATTATGTGTTTTAGTAGTTCTAGATCTCTTGCTCAAACAGGACCATTTAGCAGGTGTTCCATTGAATGAGCTGCCATCTGTGAAACATTAACCCAAGGACTCCTTCTCTTTTCAGGCTGGACAATTTGCTTAATATGGCCTATGGTGTAAAGAGGTAATTAGAACTCCACAGACTGCCAGATGTCCATGTTGGCACAGATGTTGCTAATTTATTTTGACTAACATTTTTATTTTTTCCACCAGCATGTTAAACTTTTGTTTCAGATTTCAATTCTTTTGGTTCTTTAAAAAGATCCATAACTCTTGTTTGCACACTTCTTTAATTTGCAGGTTGTTCAATTCAGTTGATTCAGGTGCAACAGCTGCATATGAAATAGAACCAAAAAGACTGATCCGCAAGCAGATTGGCCACTGCTGCTGGTTGGAGCTTAATGGGGGGGAAATAACCACAGTGATCCTGTGTCTCATGGTTAATGTGCAAACAGGCAGGAATTTACCAAAATTTATTTCTTGTTTAAAAAGTATTACTTATTGGAAGTGTTTGAATTTTCATAAATTCTTCAGTTGAATAATGGCCGCTGTATGCACCTCTATCGCTACATTTGGAGTTTTCACAGTTCAGTGCTTCCCAGTAATTTTTTTTCCTCTATTTTGTTAACAAGATTAAATTGCATTATAAATTAGTTTGCTAGAGCTTCAAACACATTGTGAATTTTAAGGCAAGATTGAGGCCTAAATTTTGAAGCAACATTTTTATTCAATAATGGGAAACTGGTGTTACAATAAAATGAATCGACCATTGGTTAATGAAAAATAAATTTGGATTATATTATTTATATTTGCAATAATTAAATAGACATTATCCACAAACATCAAGTGATTCTATACATAAAAACTGAGTTTGAAGCTTCAACAGACTAAAATACTTTTCATAATGATTGCTAATTTTTAAATGCTTTCTCAAAAATTACATCTAATACATGTTAAAATAAATTTAGAATTATAAACTGTTTAGATAGATACAAGAAAGTAACAATATAATATTGGGTTATTAAATATATTATAGCAATTATGTTAATGGATCAAGTGTAATGTGTTATAACTGAATCAAATTTCCTGTTAAAATATATCTGATATGACAAATATAGGTTGATTTTATCTCAAAGTAGCAATCAATTTTGACAGATTCTCACCCATCACAATTGATGGCATGACCAGTCTTGTTGGAATGAATATTCCTGGACATACTGGAACAGGTTGGTGTATCTTCGTCTACAACCTCTCTCCTGATTCAGATGAAAGTGTTCTCTGGCAGCTTTTTGGACCATTTGGAGCCGTAAACAACGTCAAGGTCATTCGTGATTTTAACACAAACAAGTGCAAGGGATTTGGGTTTGTCACCATGACAAACTATGATGAGGCAGCCATGGCAATTGCAAGCCTGAATGGATATCGCTTGGGTGATAGAGTTCTGCAAGTATCATTTAAAACCAACAAAACCCACAAATCTTGAAGTACCAATTTAGTGTTAAATTCAAGAACAAATGGAACTTTAAAAGGCTTATATTGAAGATGGACTTCATAAGCCATTGTTGCCTGAGTATTAACATAAGATATTCTGTGATGAAGCAGGAAATGATTTTATAATGCTAGAAAACTTTGATGCATTGAATGTTCTTTCATGGCTCTTGTTCAAATTATACATAGATAACGTGTGCAGGAATTTTTACCCAGCCTGCTACTTTTCCTGCCTTCTTCGAAGGTGGACCTTTTTAAGTCACCCATTCTCAATTTAAAAAGATGAAGAAAAATTGACGTTTTTACAAAAAATAAATTTCAAAAAGAATACATCAAAATTGATTAACTATAACAGCACCCCTTCCACCCCATATTTCAAAGAAACGGATCTGCTGATGCGCTTTTGCAGATGTTTTAGTTATTCCCTTTTCTTTGTATCATGTAAACATCAAATATTACCTGGTTGGAAAGGGGGATACCTGATGACATAATTTAAACAATGTTGCCAAAGAGTTGGTCTCTTTGCTGAAAATGGGTTTCAAAAGATCTATTTTTATATTAAAAAAGGATTTTTACAGGATCTGGATTTGAAAATGAGTATTTTGACTGACTTATACAGGGGAAAAGGACAATTTTGTCACATTCATACTGTACTGATACTTTTTAGGATCAAGATGTATGTTTAAATTTGGGCTGTAGATTGTTTTTCTGAACGACGGGGAAAAAAACAGATGATGTTCATATCTTTCATAACAAAATAGCAGGGAGTGATCTCCCCAGGCACACAGTTCCCCCACAGTCAAAACCCAAAAGCAAGGAGATTAGTCGCTAATCGTTTTTTTTAAGTCATCAGTAACAGTTAGGCAATGCCATAAAATTGCTGATTTTTTTTCTTAAAATAAATGCCAAAACTTCCTTGAAGCAGTAGCTAGGTGCTAATGAGATTACATATCTTAACTCCAAATAAAAATACGAACATTTCTTGTTTTATTCGTACTGATGTTAATGTTTATGTTGAATTTGTTGATGACTTGATTACATTTCAGCCTTTAATATTCCATTTTGGCAAACAGCATATAATTGGCATTTGTTTCACTTTATCGGTTATTTATTTTGTTGCTGATCTGCTGCATATTGCCAAACCAAATTTAGCTAGTTAGTTGTTTTATCCAATAGAAAGATGCTTCTTACATTTGTGTCTATTTCTTAAAGATTGATTTTATTTTATTTCTAAGTTGTAAGAATTTGATTGTTTTGTTACAATGGCAAAATGGTTCCAAATGATACTGTGAACTGAAGTATCTAAATATTTACTAGTGCAGAAATACAAAATATTGTTTAATATATTGTCATGTTGGTTGTGAATACTTTTCTTAATATTAGGGATGGACAAATTGCTTTTATTTTCCATTATGCGGAGAGCTAAGGGAACAAAATGGCTGAGGGAGTCCGCTCCTTTGTCCAGTGCACTGATAATTTTAGTATGTTGTGCTTGTAAGAGTCAAAAGGTCATGCTCTTCCCTGTATACTAGAACAGTAACTCGCTATGCATAATATAGTCGATAGTTAAATTTGCTATTGCTTTTGTCTTGTTAATAAACTTTTCAATAAAGTTGTCTTATTAGTATCGTTGTTATGGTTAATGTGCTTATTTTGTGCATTTTTCAATGCTAAACCCACTAATTGCATGTAGAGGAAATACTTTTACATTGAAGATGGATTTACAAAGAGCAAGTGTGCAAGCATATAATGTATTACTTTAAAAATGCTGAACTAAATTTTTGACAGAACCCTCAAACGGTTTTCAGGGATTATATTATATTACCATCTGCTGTGAATGAGCTGAATTGTTGGGAGAATTTGCAGTATTTACTAAGCATTAGTGGGGAAGGCATGTAAAATTTTCTCTACAATGTGTTTGTTTAATTAAAATATTTCTAGGACCAGGCAGTAAAATTTCACGAATTATGAATGACTTATTGTTAGCATAGCTAATTTAGATTATTTCTGAATACAGCTGTAACTGTTTTTTCATAAAACTGTTGTGTTGAATTATTTGTACTTTTAATGTCAAACAATAAACTGACGTGTGCAGAGTACCCGTGCTCCAATTGCTATATTTTTATGGTCTTATGAGTTGTTTCACTGGTGGATTTTGTTTCAGAAGCCTAATGGTATTTTTCAATGATGGTTTTGTTATATGTGTGGTTCTCGTTGTAGTGGTTCCTAACACATGTGTAGGACGCCAAATTGTTCTGAGAAGCTAGTGAAGGAAGAATTGACATTGTTACCCAGGATCCATCAATCACACCATGGAAAATGTCAAAACTCACTGGTCTTGAAATTGGTCACCCATTTTTGTGTTAAAGTTGTGTGCAAACGTAAGACCCAAAGGATCTCCCACCAAATTTCCAAAAAGACAAAATAAATAGTTCTGGAATGGATGACAAACAGGAATGTGTGGTAAAACTGTATCTATGCAATTTCTAGCAAAACAAACTCAGTTGAACACAGCTTCTGTGCACATACCTGTCAAGGGCACCAACCCCTCAAGGTGCACCCTCCATTAGCAGCAAGACATCAGAAAAGTGGAAGTGTTATGGTTTCAAGGGAGAAGGGGATAGCTTCCATATTCATTCAAAGCCCCAGAGGTGTGGCAAAGGTGACTTCTGGGGTTTAATTACTGGGGAACTATTGGGCATTAAGTGTGGAGACTTTGAGTAGACTACTTTGAAAAGTGCCATGTGGCACAGTATTTAGTGCTACTGCTTGCTGTTCCAAGGTGCTGTCTGGATACAATTTGCACATTTTCCCTGTGACTGAATTTCCACAAACTGCTTGTTTCTTCCAGAACCCAATAATGTGCTAGATTAATTGTAAATTAATTGACTGTTGTAAATAAGATAGTGATAGAATCAGGGAATTGATGAATGTAATTAACCATTTCTTTCTCAGATAGCTGCTGCAGTCCATGCCTCCCTCCTCTGCTAGGAAATGCAGCTGGTGACGTTTAGCTGGGACTTCTTGATATCCAGGTTCCAATCCAAAACATCGCCTGTCCATTCTCTCCTCAGATGCTGCTGAAGTTCCTTAGCACTTTATTGTTTGCACAGGATTTCAGCATTTGCAGTCCTTTGTGTCCAAAATTTTCATTCACTTTTTTTTCCAATTAACGATGTTAGATAGTAATATTTCATTGAATCTTGCAAGTTTAAAAAAAGCACAGGGACCAGGACAGTGGAGCAAATTGCAAAGCTGGTGCGCTGGCAAGTGGACAGGGAGCATGAGAACCAGGGACCAGTGCAGGCCGATGGGGAATGTGGGATTATTACCCGGTGAGCCAGAGCCCCATTCATTAGGATTGCTTTAAGGGCTTGTTTTTAGAGTTTTCCTGGACATATAATTCAAACCTTATTTTTAGTTTTGCCAATTAATAACGACAGTAGACTACAGTGTTGGCATTACAAACACAAATCTTTTTGAGGAACAAATCAACAATTGAAGTGTTTAGTATGATCATACACTGTTCACTGATGATTCGACAGTAAGTTTGACTTGTTTATGGCAGCAATGATATCCAGAAATACTTGACACAATGAATTACAGTAATCACAACATTTGTTATATCGCACAGCGGTAAAGTGAATGAAAAACTGCAGATGCTGGAAATCTGAAATAAAATTTGACAAAGCTGATAAATCAGACAGGTAGTGTATTGATATCTCTTATATCCTTCTATCAGGTCTCCCCAGCATTCTATGCTTCAGAGAAAACAATCCAAGTTTGTACAACTTCTCTTTATAGCTAATATCCTCCATGTAGAAAAGTACAACAAGAAAGGCCCACAATGTCTGTGCCAAACATGATGTCAAAAGCAACTCTTACCTGCCTGCATATAATCCACATCCCTCCATTCCCTGTATATCCATATGCCTATCCAAAAATCTCTTAAATGCCTCTATTGTATAAGATCAGAAGACATAAGAGCAGAATTAAGCCATTCGACCCATAAGGGTCTGCTCCAATAGATAGCCATGATCAAATGGCAGATGTCTTGATGGGCTACTTCTGCTCCTATATCTTATGAATATCAATTCAATCATGGCTGATCTATTTTTCCCTCTCAACCCCATTCTGCCTTCTACCCGTAACCTTTGACGCCCTTACTAATTAAGAACATATCAATCTCCGCTTTAAAAATACAAGACGGCCTCCACAGCAGCCTGTGGCAATGAATTCTGTAGATTCACCACCCTCTGGCTGAAGAAATTCCTCCTCACCTATATTCTAAAGGTACATCCTATTCTGAGGTTGTGGAATGACCACCACTGGAATCATCCTCTCCAAATCCACTTTATCTGGGCCTTTCATTATTTGTTCGGTTTCAGAGATGCCCCCTCTACCCCTTCATTCTTCTAAACCAGCGAGTCCAGGTCGAGAGCCAACAAACACTCCACATTCATTAACCTAATCATCCCCAGAATCATTCTTGTAAACCTCCTCTAGACCCTCTCCAACGCCAGCCCACCCTTCCAGAGATATGGGGCCCAAAACTGCTCAACAATTCCAAATGTAGTCTGCCCAGCACCTTCCAAAACCTCAGCATTATATCCTTGCTTTTATATTCTAGTCCTCTCAAAATGAATGTTAATATTGTATTTGCCTTCCTTACTATGGACTTAACCTGCAAATTAACCTTTTGGGAATCCTGCATTAGCACTCCCAAGTCCCTTTGCACCTCCAATTTATAAATCCTCACCCTATTTGGAAAACAGTCTACATTTTATTCTTAATAATAGATTCTAAATCTTATCAACCACTGAAATTAGGCTAACCAGCCTATAATTTCCTTTATTTTGCCTCACTCCCTTTTGAAACAGTGGAGTTACAAGTGCAATTTTCCAGTCCTCTAGAATCATTCCGGTCTCCAGTGATTCTTGAAAGATCACTGCTAATATCTTCACAATCTCTACAACTGCCTCCTTCATTCAGAACTATAGGGTGTAGTCCATCTGGTCCAGGTGACATCCACCTTCAGATCTTCAACTTCCCAAGCACCTTCTCCTTAATACTTTTGGTATCCTCTTTTACCTTACCTTCATGTTTCAGCTTTTCTCCTTCATTGCTTTTTTAGTTGCCTTCTGTTTTTTTTTAAAGCTTTCCAATTGTCTAGCTTCTCGATAATCTTTGCCATATTATATGCCTTCTCTTTTGCTTTTATGCTGTCTTTAAATTCCTTTGTCACCCCATTCTCCCTTTAGTATGTTTCTTCTTTAGGATGAAAAGTCTTCCGAATTACTCCCAGAATCTCCTGCAATTGCCGCTTCTTGTCATTCCTGCTAAGGTCCCCTTCCAACTTGATCCAGCACCTCCCTCATGCCTCTGTAGTTACCTTTACTCAACAGTAATATTGATACATCCAATTTCAGCTTCTCTCTCAAACTGCAGTTTAAATTCTATCACATTATTATCACTGCCTCTTAGGGGTTTCTTCACCTGAAGTTCCCTAATGAAATCTGGTTCATTATACAACACCAAATCCAAAATTGCCTTTTCCCTAGTGAACTCAAACACAACCTCCTCTAAAAACCATTTCCTAGGGATTCTACAAATTCCTTCTGGGATACAGTACCAACCTGATTTTGCGAGTGTATCTGTACATTGAAAATCACCATGACCACTGTAACGTGTCGGAAGGAACTGCAGATACTGGTTTAAACTGAAGATAGACACAAAATGCTGGAGTAACTCAGCGGGACAGGCAGCATCTCTGGAGAGAAGGAATGGGTGGCGTTTCAGAACAAGACCCTTCTTCAGACTGTCCCGCTGAGTTCCTCCAGCATTTTGTGTCTATGACCACTGTAACATTGCTTTTCTTACATGCCTTTTCTATTTACTGATGTGATTTGTGCCCTACATCCTGACTACTATTCGGAGGCCTGTATATAACTCCCATCAGTTCTTTTTACCCTTGCAATTTTTTAACTCTCCCCACAACAATTCTACATCTTCTGATATTATGTTGTTTCTTGCTCAGGATTGGATTTTGTTCCTTACCAATAGAGCTACCCCTCTGCCTCTGCCCACTTGCCTGTTTTTTCAATAGGATGTGTATCCTTGGATATTCAGCTCCCAGCTCTGATCCTCTGTCAACCACGACTCTTTGATGCCCACAAAATCGTACCGGCCAATTTCTATCACACTATAAGATCATCCACCTTGTTTTGTGTACTGCGTGCATTTAAATATAACACCTTCATTTCTGTATTCACCACCCCTCTTCTCAAATTGGTGCCCATGTTGTCCGACGTGAAATTCGTCCATTTCTAAACTTTCTGTCCTGTTTCTTATTCCAGTGACTTCAGTAACATCTCCTGTGCTTTCCTTCCCTTTAACGTTATTCTTACTTTTCCAATCTGTTGAACCCACCCCCACCTTTTAGCTGAAAGCACTATGTACAGCCCGAGGTATGCGATTAGCCAGGACCCTGGTCCCAATAGGGTTCAGGTGGCGTTTGTCCCATCGGAACAGCTCCCTCCTTCCCCATACTGACGCCAATGTCCCACGAATTCAACCCCAATTCTCAAACAGCAGTATTTGAGTTTAACTCTCTAATCTTATCGACGATGCCAATTTGCTCGTGGCTCAGGTAGCAATCCAGAGATTAGTATCTGTTTGGTTCTGCTTTTTAATTTATTCCCTTGTGCTCAAACTCCCTCAACGTGGACTACGACAACTGGATCTTTCCCCTCCCACTCTAAATTCCTCAGCAAGTCATATGGGATGTCCTGAATCCAACACAGCCTTCAGGACCCTCGTTGCTTGCGACGGAGAATTGTGTCTATTCCCCTCTGTACAATTCCCAATTCCAACTATGTGTCTCTTTCTCCCCCCTCTTGAATGGGGGGGGGGGGGGGAGTGTGTTTCTTTCTCCCCCCTCCTGATCCATTGTGCCATGGTAAAATTGCTCACCCTTCCTATGGCGCCCACTTTCGACCGCACAGGGAGCAAGAATCTCAGATCTGTTCGACAAGCTCATCCAACACTGCTTCTTGGATACCCCTGCCTGCCTCACTCGCAGCCAAACACTCTTTCTCCTGCCCACAGACCAAATTGGACGTAATGAATATAACAGGTGTGACTATCTCCTGCAACACTGCGTCCAGGTCATTCTCCCCGAACCTGATGTGTTGTAGTGCTTGAAACTCAGATTACACATCATCAGCTTTGAGCCTGCCTTCCTCGAGCGACCAACACTTGCTGCAGATGTTGTCACAAGGTACCACAATAGGATTCTTGTGGCTCCCACAGCATGCAGCTCCACACATCACGTGATCCTGCATCACTTTGTTCCTAACGGCCCCAATAACTTTATTTTATTCCTGCTGCTGCGGCTCCGTCTCTGGGTTTGAAACTGACTTGCTTGTTAGCTCAGCACGCTGCCACAATCACCACACCCAGCAGTTCCACACCACCAGCCATTCCAGGCACTCGCCACCTTCTGTGTAAAAAAGTTGCTCGCACATCTCTTTTAAATTTTGCCCCTCTCATCTTAAAGCTATGCTCTCTAATACATGATTTTTTTCATCTTGGGAAAAAGGTTTACCCTATCCATGTCTTTCATAATTCTATATACTACTATCAAATCTCCCCGCATCCTCCGACATTCCAAAGAAAATAATCCAAGCCTGTCCAACCTCTTCCAGTAGGTAATATCCCCTAATCCAGGCATCATTCTGGTAAATAAGAAAATAACTGCAGATGCTGGTACAAATCGATTTGTTCACAAAATGCTGGAGTAACTCAGCAGGTCAGGCAGCATCTCGGGAGAGAAGGAATGGGTGACGTTTCGGGTCGAGACTTCTTCATTCTGGTAAATCTCCTCTGCACCCTTTTCAAAGCCTCTGCATCCTTCCTACAAATGCGGCAACCAGAACTGCATTCTTTCTACAGAATACTTTCTACAACACATCTGTTGAGGTTCGAGAAAATGTTTATAGATGTATGGTATCTTCTCTACGAGGTCCTCTATAAGGTCATCCCCCAGCCTTCGACATTCGAATAAGAATAAACCCAGCCTACCCAACCTTTCCTCATACCGACAGCTCTCCTTCCTGGTGAATCTCTACTGCACTCTGCACACCACATCTTACCTACAGTAGAACAACCAAAATTCTAAACCATACAAACCAATTTTTATCTCAATGCTTCGGTTTCTGATGGCAAGGGCACCAAAATGCCTTCTTGAATACCCTATCATCTTGTGTCGCCCATTTAATTTAAATTAATTGTCATCTCTAAATAGATTTCATACTTCAAAACTAGTGAATAAAAAATGAATGTGTTGCATCCTTGGGGATTTTGCAGGTATGTTTTTTTAAAGAAGCTTTTAGTTTTAAGTTAAAAGTAAGTAGAGAATGGCCAGATGGTCTGAAGTATCACAGCGCTGCATCAGATTCTGAACAACTCAGCTGCAGCTGTTAATTGCACTCAATCTTCTCCTAAATGTCAAATTGATGATCTCATTTGGGTTGTTAAGAGGCAAGACCTGGCAAAGATGCAATGCCTCTCCAAAAACGGAAAAATTGGCAAGATTTTCATTTTGATGTGTTCTGCCCTGTTACAATGCAGTACTGCCAAAGAGCAGGCAAAAGGAACAGACATACTCTCTTAAACGGAATGCCATCTGGGAGCATCCAAAGCAAAGAACGCAGGGATGAGTAACATTATAAAACAATATGTCAGCCCACATATGGTATTAAATTAGAAAATATATATTACACAGAAGCCTAATTTTCCCAGAATATTAACAGTGGGGTTGAGCTGATTCATGTGTAGGCTAAAAGAACGGGCAACTCAGAGGATGGGCCTCACGAAGCCTCTTGATGAAAAGAACTCTCAGTACTTTAAGTATAAGAAAATAACTGCAGATGCTGGTACAAATCGATCTATTCACAAAATGCTGGAGTAACTCAGCAGGTCAGGCAGCATCTCAGCACTTTAAAGTGGTCACTTGCACAAAATATTTTCCAGACAATATTTTACATTGTGTATTTGAATTTACAGTATGTGGTGGTAATGTAGATTTAATGGTTCATTTCTTCATAGCAGTATATTACAGGAGTATTGTCATCGTTACTTTTGATGCTGAAGGATTGAAGAGCCGTCATTCTAAATGCTACTTTCCGGTACTAAAGACCACCATTGATACTGGACTACATCACAAATTGATGTACAAGATAAGCAAAGTAAGCAAGCTTTTTATTGACAAACTTCCTACTCAAATAACACTAGTTTAATGTGGCTCACTCCCATTCTTGGAAATTTAGCAATATACGTAATAAAAAGTCAAACGACCACCTTTTCTACCTCCAAAAATAAATTCTAAAATGCTGCCTCCCCATTAAAACAATAACAGATATATTAACACCCCTAAATACATTCCATCTGGGTATATTCATTGTATTTTTCACTCCTACCATAAATAATACACATTCATATGTACACTCATTTATATCTATGTATCAACTTCAAGGAGGTTGTCAATGTGAAAATGTCCCAAGTAAATGGAAGTTTTCAGATTTCACTAAATGATCAAAAGAATACAATCAGAAGCCAGAATTCTGACTTTTACTGCTCACTGGTGCTATAACAAAATGAATTTTCATTGTATGTTTTGAACCAGTTATCATTGCTTTCCTCATATATTTTAATAAGACTAACAAATGGCTTTCACTTGGTCCAACTTTGAACAACTTTATTCATAATTTTGCTTCTTTGATTGATATATGAAAGTATTTATCCAGAGATTTAAGGGCATGTCCCACTTAGGCGATTTTAAGGCGACTGCCGGCGACTAGGCTGTCGCCGAACAGTCGCCGGGGTGTCACGGGCATGATTGTGAGGAGTCTTCAATGAATCGTAGCGGATCTCGGCGCGTTGTGGAGAAGTCTTCCAGATAGAAATTTCTCGGCGACAGCTGGTTTGTCGCCAGGTATCGTAGCTTATTGCGGGCGCTGTCGCATGCTGTCCCCAGGTTTGCTAGGTTGTCGCAGATGCATTTAGAAGCATGTAATATTAAATTAAGAAAAGGCATTTGAAGATACCAGAAGATAGTTTTGTTTAACCAATTTATTTACCATCAGGACATTTGACAGGTAGATTGGAGGTGACAGTTTGACGGTCAGGTAAGCGTGGGAATTTCGTGATGTTTCCAAAGATGGTGTAATTTCTTAGCCAGGTGCTAGTTTCACAAAAAAAGTAACTTGTATCGACCTGACTCGGCATTGTCGTGGTCATTGTCATAGGGTAAAAGAAAATTTAGGTGATCTGCTACGACTTTAACAGTCGCCTTAAAAATCGCGTAACTGGGACAGGCCTTTTACTCTTCCACAATTAGTAGACTCTGCCTCTACTCCAGAACCAAGGACAAACTTCTTAGGGCGCATGTTCGTAGAGGCCAAGTTCCAAACCATTGTGGATTTCTTTGCTTCAAGGGACTGGGTCCCATACTGCTCACCCAGATAACAAATGTCTTTCACTAAACCATTTTGAAAGTTAAGCCTTCAGAAAGTGACTGCTTTGAGTCTTTCTAATGAGATCACATGAAACCTAAGCATAAACAGTTAACACAGTGGTAGAGGTCAACAGCCACTCAAACTACCATCAATGGCCTTTAAACACACCATACTCACCTGTAGTAAAATCTGTAGATTGTTGTGTAGGTTCTGATGCAAACATTTAAGTGGAAGCAAGTCATCATAGATACCAAAGCACTGGCAAAGAAGGAGGCACTTATTTAACTTTTACAAATACTTTAATCCATATTTAAAAGCCCTGTTGAATTATCTTACTGGACACAGATGATTAAATGGAGAAATAAAACTCTTATAGGACAAGCACAACAGTGGACAATTAATAAGCATGGACCTTAAATTATATGTTTTTGTGTTACATCATTAAATAAATCCTAACTTGTGGAAGTACTGCAAAACCGATATATATATCTCTGTTGATTGACTTAAGATAAAACTTCTCACAGCAACTAATAACCTAGGTGTACGTAACAAGATAACAATGAAGAAAGATGATGTGGTTGGTAAATACAGTAATCAAAATATCAAAAGAATTGGGCTTTGGTAGCCAATCAGGAATTAGTGATGTAGATAATCACATACTCCAGCTGTAGATAATTAGGATGAAGACCAAGAGGCAAAGAAAACTACCATCACAATTGGAGAAGGAATCAATCTAGTCAATTGACACAAAAAAAGTATGTCTGGCTCAGGCTGACTGAGAAACATACATACACAGCAGCTATCAATTGTTGGAGACCTGCAAGTGCAATTGATTATGTAATTTCAAAGCACTTTAAGTGATTTGTAACAGTGGTAAATATATTGATGGTATAATGCACAATCTAACTAAAGCTATTTAGTTAAAGGAACTGAGTCATCTTTCTTGTACATCACAAACTCAGACTTTGCCAGGAACAGAAGGCTCTGGTCTTACACTGCCAAGAAGGAGTTTTACTGACAGATATTGCATAATCTTGAACATTAAGCAGCCCTCTATAAGGGCTCAGTGTCACACAGGACGGTGTATTGTCTAAATCCCTACTTTTGTTGACGTTGGAGTTGAATGAAATCAGTTTTGAGTCAACTAATCCCAATTACAGTTTTGTTGTTTAAAAAAAATCAAGGTCATAAGATCTATAAAATGCTATATAAACTTGGTTGTTTTGATACCACTGGTGCATTACATTGAGGGGAAGATGTATTATAAACTTTTTAATTGACATTTAAGACATATTTAAGGATTTCAACAAAACACAGTGAACATTGAAAAGCATACACAACAGGGATAGTAAATACAATAATTGGGGGAATGGAATTGTATTTTATCAGCTTCACAGAATAATTTTCATAACAACACTTAAAGGAAATTCTTATAGTTGATTTGCAGTCTATTTTGGTAGACGGACCATGGAATGATGTTCATTTCTATTCAAATATATTAAAAGTATTCACAAAGCCCAGTTCAAAGCTTTGATTGAAAATATAATTGATCAATAGCCAATTTTGTGTTTCCCAGAAGTGGTTGAAATGATACCAATGCTTGACATAACGTATTCTTTTTAAATATTGCGAGCAGCAACTTTACATGTTTCAAACACCAGGATGCAAAATTATCATTGCATTACCTATTGTTCATTGGTAGCCCGGGCATAAAAATGCTAATTTCTTAAGAGTTAACTGTTCATTTGAAAGGCCTCACTGTAACATTTTTTATTTTTCTTAAAAGGCATCGCCTGAACTGAATTACCCACAGCATCATTGGTAGCAGCTGGGTCCACTTAGCTGATATTGGTTTGGACACCTGAACCTTGTCAGTCTACACCCTACAAAACCCGGGAGAAGGAGGGAGAAAGCCTTTCCAGTGGAGTTGTTCCCCTGTCGCAGGTTTGAGGAAGATTGAACCACTGGGACAAACCTGAGACTGCCAATGCCACCATATGTCAAGAATGGACTGCTGGGAAGAAGCCCTAGTCAGCCAGTTTCTCTACTGAGGCTAAGACCGAGTGGCCGGGGCAAGCCTGAGACACCATTGCCACTTTCTGCCCACAGACAACAACGGACTATGTCCACACACGGAGTCAAAGAGTGAATCTCTAGGGTAATTCTGAGACCACCAGCCCTTCATGCCCCAAAGCTGAGCTACTTGGATAAACCTGAGATTGCAGGAGCCTCCTGTCAAGGCAAGGATGAACTGCAGGGAGAAGCCTGAG
This sequence comes from Rhinoraja longicauda, assembly GCF_053455715.1. Lineage (NCBI taxonomy): Eukaryota > Metazoa > Chordata > Chondrichthyes > Rajiformes > Arhynchobatidae > Rhinoraja > Rhinoraja longicauda. The sequence continues at coordinate 27,744,077 of NC_135963.1, read as the reverse complement.
TTCATGCCTTCTCCTTTATGACCAGGACTGAGCAGCTGGGACGAGCCCAGCATTGGCAAGTCACTGCACATGTGCCCTGATGGCAAAGGACAGCACCCCCGTGCAGTCCTGGTCTTTCTTGACACTGTAAATAAAATATATCATGCGAAATCATCCTGCTGTGAGTGTCAGTATGGTCACGGCTGAACCCGATGTCATCTCCAACACCACACTACACAAGCAAATTCACTATATCATTCACTGATAAGTAAAACTTACAAATCTTTCAGGTTCAGTTTCTGTCAAACAGGGTTTAATCTATCTACATGCTTATCACCAGAATAATCATTTCTATCTACATTAAAGCATTCCAGACAATTTTCTAATGTTATTGCTAGGAGAAATGAATTTCTTAAAAAAAGGTTTCACCTTAGATTCAGAATGACACTTCATTAGTTTACACATTTGCTGTTTATCATTTGTTTTGTGCATAGCTTAAAGAATTTACATTTAATTGCAAATTTTCAAAATTAATTTACAAAATTCTGCTATCATTATTTTGTATCGGTGTTCTACACAAACTTATAAACACTGTACATTCATTTTACAGGTTCTGAAATGCTCCTGTTATCTTCTCAGTGTAGCATCTATAGCTATTTGTCTTCAATCCTTTCCTTCACTAATTGCCCTGTCCTTTGTGCAATGCTTTCCTTCCCACACTCTCCCTACTCTTTGGTATGTCTATGAACCTTTCCTAATATTTGTAACAACTTTCCTTATTGATGAAAAAACTCTTGGGCTTTTTTTAAATCGCTGAATGGTGCATGCCAGCTGCTGGTATGTACCAGAATTGCTATGGGTACCAGACTATATCAAGCACTTGAAAAGACAAGGCTATGGTCTATGGGATTCGTACAGACAGGATTTGATGGTCAACATGGATATGATGAACTGAAGGGGCTGTTACTGTGTTGTGATTCTTATTTAAATGAGACAGATAATGGGAGCTGTACAGCTGGTGCAATGAGATGGACATGGAGAATTTTGACCTAGACTTGGCAGAAGACAGTGGCAGCTGGAGGAGGAAAAAGAAGGCTAAAGTCTCTGTATACGGATGGGAGAAAGCTATAGTATATTCACCAAAAGAACAAAAACGATAAGCTTAATGGAAGATTGAGATTATCTATTGAAAAGTTGCTGGTGTGGGGTGGAGGTGGTTGGGGTGTTGTGAATATTAAAAAGGAGAGACTGGACCTAATGTGAGCATAGTTGCCCATTGTAATCAAAAACAATTGCATTTTTGAAAATAGAAGAGTATGGTTGAAATCACTGAAATAAGATCCCCATGTAAGAGTAAACTGTTGGAACAATTTAATGGATGCATCTTTAAGTAGTACTAACGTTTCCCTTCCCCACATAATAGGGAAGATTAATCTATTTTTGAATTGGGCCTATTTATTTCAAATAATCAGATGAAATGTACTATTGTTTAAATTTATTCATATACCATATCATTATTTTACTTCAAATAAATATAAATTAAGCAGCATTTTATGAGAAAGAATTCAGATTATATGTAAAGATGGAAAAATATTAGAAAATGGAATACATATTTTTAGCAATAAAACGTAACAATTTTCCCACCAACTGATTCGGGACAATGAACACTGTTCAGCACACAATACAAAAATATTTAACAGTGAGAAAAATACAACATTATTATTCAATCTGCACATAAATAAAAGTTGTATGAAGAGTCTAAAGATTCAGCTGCAGGAGTGTCTCAGGCACAGGAATGCTAATAAAACTCTAGGTGTGCTAATTAAAATCAAATACTTATATAAATCCTCGACGGCTATTACATGTTATCAAGGGAAGAACATTGCATTTTGTGTTGTCCTATTTTGTTGCCGGGATGTGAAATTGATTAGATTTGCATTTTTGTTGTGTGTAGAATGACAAGGAAAATAAATGTTACAAGAATACATTTTACAGGCTTTTCAACCAACCTGGAACTTCACCTGCCAAGAGGAGAGGATGGAGAATTAATGTATTAGTGCTGGCATTTATTATTGTTGTCACCCTGACAGCAGGCACATTGAGAGTCTAAGAAAATTTATATTGTATTAAATTCATCAACTAGCTAGAACAAAACAGCACACTTGATTAGCACCCCATCCTCCACTTTAAACACTGAAACCTCCACCACTGGGACAATGTGACTGCAGTGTCTACCGTACTGCAATGTTAAAGATGCGCAACAGTACCTTACTGTTATACCACACAATCTCGATCATCGAGCTGTTCCAATGGTGGCAGGTACATGGGAATACTATCACCCTGTGTCCTTCCATACCATCTTAACGTGGACCAGTATCACTGTTCAATTGATGTTGCTGAATCCAAAGCCTGCAACTTCATCCATAATAGCATCATCGGGGATCTTTGCCTGAGCAGTTGAAGAAAGAGGCTCACCACCATATTCCCTTGAAACAAATGTGTGTGCACAATAAATGATGGCCTTATCAGTAATGTCCATGGATAAATAAAAAATATTCTTTGAAGAGCAGAAAAAAAAATTAGAATGTAAAACAATCAAAATATTTCTATTTACAATAAATCTGAAAGTATAGAAATTAATAAAAAAATTGATGGAAATATAGGTCTTCCAAAAATTGTGATTTAGTTTAGAGATACAGCATGGAAACTGGCCCTTCGCCCCACCATGTCCACGCCGACTAGCGATCGCCCCGTACACGAACTCTATCCTGCACACTGGGGACAATTTTTACCAAAGCCAATTAACCTACAAACCTGCATGTCTTTGGAGTGTGGGAGGAAACCAGAGCATCCCGGAGGAACCCCATGCGGACACCGGGAGAACGTACAAATTCCATACAGACAGCACCCGTAGTCTAGATCTAACCCGGGTCTCTGGCGCTGTAAGGTAGCATCTCTACCTCTGCGCCATGCCTGTTGTGAATTGGGTCTGAACTATCAAGATAAATAGCTCTGCCATTTTAAAACACTGCCCTCTTATTTGTCCATTTCTGTAAATTGCTTCATGAGTAACCCAAAGTTCTGATTCAGTAATCTTGACACCAGAGTTGAAGTCTCACCAAAGCAGCTGTAGAATAATCTGGAGTTTGAAAAATCACAACCAGGTTTTCTTAAAGATGATTTTTTTTTTAAACTAGGTTGTCATAAAAACCCATCAGTGTCCTTTAGGCGAAGAATTCTGCCATCCTTACCTGGCACATATGTCACTGTAGTCTCATGCAATCTGGTTGAATCTTTGTTGCCCTGTGAAATGGCACAGCTGACCACTGAGTTGCACAATCACCATTACATTCATATCAATACAAAACCAAACGATACACCAGTTGGATTCGAACTGGGCACAAAATTCATGCAGAGCATGTTTACTCCTAGTCCAGGCAACCTTACAAGGCCCTGCATACAAACATTGGGGCTTGGTGTATACATTGGAAGAACCATCTCACAGATGAGTTAAGCAGTAGCAGATATAGGTCTTCTCACAGAATCACACCTTACAAATAATGTGCAGCACTTCTCCATTACTAATGAGTTGTGTGATGGACTGGGCTACATCCACAACTCTGCGCAGATTCTTGCAGTCTTGAGAGGAGCCGTTGCAAAACCAAACCACAGTGCATCCCAGTAGGATGCTTTCTACAGTGCACCTGTAGACGTTGGTAAGACTCATTGGAGACATGCTGAACTTCCTTTGTCTTCTCAAGAGGCAAGGGTGTTAATATCTTTTCTTGGTCATAGATTCAATGTGCTTGGCACTGAACAAATTGTTAATGATATTTAAACTTAAGTTCTTGAAGCTCTCGACCATCTCCACTATGGCACCTTTGATGCTGACTGGGGCGTGTACACCACCTCATTTCCAGAAGGTCCTTCGTCTTGCGAACATTGAGAGAGATATTGTCTTGGACTTCCTGTTATTAAGCTCTCTATCTCCACCCTGTACTGTCAAAGAAGTACTGAAGGTACTATCGTGTATGAAGATAGACAAATCTCCAGTACCTGATCAGATATATCCAAGGACATTGTGGGAAACTAGAGAGGAAATTGCGGGAGCCCAGGTTGAAATTTAGAAGTCGTTCTTAAATACAGGAGAGGTGCAGGAAGACTGGAGGGTGGCAAATGGTGTGCCTCTATTCAAGAATGGCTGTGGGGAAAATGTTGGGAATTATAGGTCAGTGAGCTTAACATCTGTAGTTGGAACGTTACTAGAGAGTATTCTGAGGGATAGGTTATAGGCATTTGGATGGGCAAGGGCTGATGAAGGATGGTCAGCATGGTTTTGTACGTGGGAGGTCGTGTATGATTGAGTTTTTTGAAGATGTGACCAAAAAGGTCGATGAGGGCAGAGCTGTAGATGTTGTATACATGGATTTCAGTAAGGCATTCAACAAGGTTCCACATAGAAGGCTGCTCTGGAAGGTTAGATCGCATGGGATCCAAGGAGAGATAGCAGAATGGATAGCAAATTGGCTTCATGGAAGGAAGCAGAGGGTGATGCTTCTCGGACTGGAGGCCTGTCACTAGTGATGTGCCTCAGGATTCGGTGCTGGGCCAATTTCTGTTTGTCATCTACATCAATGATTTGGATGAGAACATACAGGGCAAGATTAGCAAGTTTGCTGATGAAACAAAAGTTGGTGGTTTTGCAGATAGTGGTTGTGGAAAATTGCAGCACGACCTTGATCGATTGGCCAGGTGGGCTGAGGAACGGGTGATGGAATTTAATACAGAGAAATGTGAGATGTTGCATTTTGGGATATCTAACAAGGGCAGGACCTACACAGTAAATGGTAGGCCTCTGGGGAGTGTTGTAGATTAGAGGGATCTAGGAGTGCAGGTGCATGGTTCCTTGAAGGTCGAGTCGCAGGTAGATAAGGTGATCAAAAAGGCTTTAGGCACATTGGCCTTCATCAGCCAGAATATTGAGTACAGAAGTTGGAAAGTCATGTTGCAGTTGTATAAGACATTGGTGAGACCACATTTATAGTATTGTGTTCAGTTCTGGGCACCACGTTATAGGAAAGATATTGTCAAGCTTGAAAGGGTTCAGAGAAGATTTACGAGGATGTTGCCAGGACTAAAGGGTCTGAGCTATAGGCAGAGGTGTGTAGGCTGGGACTCTATTCCTTGGAGTGCAGGAGGAGTAGGGGTGATCTTATGGAGGTGCATAAGATCATTAGAGGAATAGATCGAGTAAATGCACAGAATCTCTTGCCCAGAGTAGGGGAATCGAAGACCAGAGGACATAGGTTCAAGGTGAAGGGGAAAAGATTTAATAGGAATCTGAGGGGTAACCTTTTCACACAAAAGGTGGTGGGGGTATGGAACAAGCTGCCAGAGGAGGTAGTTGAGGCTGAGACTATCCCAATGTTTAAGAAACAGTTAGTACATTGGTAGGACAAGTTTAGAGGGATATGGACCAAACATGGAAACATAGAAAATAGGTGCAGGAGTAGGCCATTCGGTCCTTTGAGCCAGCACTGCCATTCAATATGATCATGGCTGATCATCCAAAATCAGTACCATTCAGGCCTTTTCCCAATATCCCTTGATTCCCTTAGCCCTAAGAGCTAAATCTAACTCTCTTGAAAACAGGCAGGTGAGACTAGTGTAGCTGGAACATGTTGGCCAGTGTGGGCAAGTTGGGCCGAAGGGCTTGTTTTCACACTATCACTCTATGATGCTAAGACAGATTTATTGTCATATGCACAAGTATGAGGAACAGGTACAATGAAAGGTTTGCATGCAGTAGCATCACAAACTCACAAAGCACGCAAAAACATAAATTACACATAAATTCTACAAAGCAGTGAAAAGAAAAAGACTGCAAAAAACAAGACATTAGTTCAAAGCACACAAGTGAATGGTAGTGCGAGGTGGTCCATTCTGTTGGTGAGGCAGCAATAGGTTAATGCCAGTCAGTTCAAAAACCTGATGGTGACAGGAACGTTGCTGTTCCTGAACTTGGTGGTGTGGGACATCAGGCTTCTATACCTCCTGCCTGATGGTAGCAGCGACAAGATGGCATGGCCTGGATAGTAGGAATACTTGATGAAAGATGGCTCCTATCAGAGGCAGCACCTCATGCAGATCCTTTCAATGATGGGGAGTGATCATGATGGTCTGCGTAGGCAATTCTCGGCAATAGCTTGCTTGCCCGTGTGTTGGAATGGCTGTACCAGGCCATGATGCAACCATCAAGGTTCTTCCAACGGTGCATCGATAGAAGGTTGTTAAAGTATTCGATAACATGATGAATCTCTTTAAATTTCTAAGAAAGCAGAGATGCTGGCGAGCTTGCTTCATGATTTATCAATGTGCTGGGTTTACATTTTTTTCAAAGGGATTTTTCATTGCATTGAAAGGTTTATTATATCTTACTAACATAATCATAACATTTGTATACAAACATTCAATTCTGCAGTCAATAGGTGGAAATATTTTAAAATATAGAGGACATATTGAGCCAGAATGTGTGATCAATAGCAATCTGCTCGGGGTTCCTATGAGATAAGTTCACACTTACTTTGATTGCGTTCCCTGTCAACTATTTCTTGCAAAGTGACAAACAGTATATGGACCTCTTGAGGGCAGCATGCTGAATGGATTTAGGTGCACCTTTACTGGCCAGGCTCGATTCTGCAGCAGAATCTAGTCTGTATAAGTTCCTTCATATGGGGAACCTGCAATATTCCAAGTGATTAAACCATGCCTCCTTTCTCGTGGGCTAGCAATACTGGCAAAACACTGATTTTGAATGTTTCTTATTTACGGAAACACTCAAAAATATTTAAAGACTATTAAAAAATAAAATATTCAAGCTCCTAAAAAAAACTTCAAGTATTGTACACAGTGGGAAACGACTACAGCTTTATACTCTGTTGTGAGGAATTGAGCAGAACAAGCGCTCAAACATTCAGAACTTCCACATTCACATGTGCATATGTAGGAATCCTGAACATACTTATGTGGGGCTGGGACTGGAAATGGGAAAGCACAAGGAACTGCAGATGCTGGAAATTGAGCAAAACCACAAAGTGATGGAATAGCTCAATGGGTCAGGCAGCATCTGTGATAGGCAGACCTGAAGAAGGGTCCTGATCCGAAATGGATGGATGACGTTTTGGGTTGGGACCTTTCCTCTTTTTCAGAAGTCTGCCAATCAATTTCCTCCACAGATGCTGCCCGACCTGCTGCTGGATTTTATGTTTTGCTTGGAAAACTGGACCATTGCTTGAGGCAATTTTAAATGCATCTGTGACTTTGCAGATTAATATCTTCAACTACATACAAATTTCCCTTAAATATTTTCTTAGATTTTTATCTTCTCTGATGTGAATCCCACGCAGCTCCACGCAATATCCCTTCACCTACCAATGACATCCAAATATTATCCTTTTAAACTAATCAACCATTTCCATCTGCCTTCCTATTTGATTCATCTTATAATATAAATCCTCTGGATACCAATTAAAGTTTACTACTGCAGTTTTCTCTTTGTAAAACCCTAAAGTGCTGACAATGCAGTACCTGTCAACAGGCAATGAAAGTCAGCCATCTGTTCCACTACAAATTTCAAAATCATCTTAAATATACTCTAATCACCTATTAATCTGAACCAAAGATGCAGCAACTTCATGGAAATGTTTTCTTGCATTTAAAGTGTACTCCTAGTTTATCAGCAAATTCTAGTTTCAAATTAATTTTTAATGTAGATAATAATTTGCTTTTGTCCAAATCTAGTAATAAACAATTCACTAAATCTAGAAACTAGTAGTAACAGAATTCAGATGTGCAATGATTTGTAATTATTCACATTGTCTAACAGGCCCTTCAGCCCATCATCTCTGCAGTGATCATGATGCTAAATTAAACTAATCCCATCTGCCTGCACAAGGTCCCTATTCCTCTATTGCCTGTTCATAACATAGAATTAGTGTGTAAACAGGGAATCAATGGTCGGTGTGGACTCAGTAGGCCAAAGGGTCTGTTTCCATGCTGTATCTTTAAACTAAATTAAACTAAAAGTTAGTAAGTATGATGCAGATGCTTGGTCATAATATTAGAAATGAAAATGTCATATTAAAGTCACAGGTGAGGCTATGTGAAAATGTAGCTAAAGATATATCACAGGTAATGTCTCAGGAGATGATCATGCTGCAGGGTTTGGTATTGCGACATATAATACCAGAAAATTTCCATCAATATCTCAGCTGCAGCTAAATTAATAAAGTACATCTTAGTGTGCATCATTGATGTTCTTAGTCTTGTGAAAGGCTTGCCTAGTTATGATACTTCAAGCTAATTTCCATCTTTAGTCCTAAAGGGGGCAAACTTGAGCATATCAAGGAACATAGTAATTATACCTCCATCGGCACTGTCAAATACTTCACCTCCTGGATCACCTTTGATAACAAAGACAATCTTCAACTTCAGCTCTCCATTAACAATCATTACCGCAAACATATCACAAATGGTCATGATGATTCCCTTGTTGATCAAAAAATTACATAGCAAATGACACTACAAGATATGATGTGGCAACGTTTAGGTTTATTTGACCAGGTTCAAACAGTTGACACAATATAAATTTAAAAACAGACAAGCTTTATTTCTGAGAGCGTACGCAGGTCAATTGACTTTGCTCTGTCAGTAATCAACTCAGTGTTATAAACTTTTGTACGTCTTTTTATCCGGCATCAAATGATGCAGAATTTGTTCATGTGCACAGCAAAAAGAAATTGTTATTCACGCACACCTGTAATAATAATTTTACGGCAGTTCTTTCACATTTAAACACAACCCATTTTCACAGGTAAAAATAGTTATGTCTTTCAAATAGGATCAAGGTCGATGGTTCACACCCGAAATGGCAAGGTGTTCATCGGTGTTGTGAAATTGGCATTCCAAGCTCCACAAGCACTCTAAAAATGAATTATGCATGATTGCCCTGTTTGACATTGCATGGCGTTATCCTTTAGAGAATTGGTTTGGCATTGTAACAGCCCTGAAACACTGCCAGAGAAAGATCCAAAATGCCAGTGACAAAAACAGTTTAAAAAGATATACAACAAAGAAATATTGCAAAGGTTACAGGCACGAGAAATGGATGTAAACACGTAGCAAAATGATAAATTAACCAGAATGAATATTTTAAGTTTTAAGCTATTTCAAGGCACCATAGCCCATTGACAGAGTTTGTTTGGGATTAGCTACCAGCAGGATCATGTAGGAATCACATTCATCAGTACAGCTGTGAGATTTATATAATTTGTTTGTAAATTATTAACAATTCTAATGCAACTGACAGCGAGGCGGTTACAGTAGAACCAGGACAGCAGCTCAGCAGAAAGTCAGAGGCAGCAATATAAGGGGAACAGAGCAGCAGGAGTATCAGAACAGAGCTGTACAGAGCCAACAGACAGTTAAAACACTCAGTTTTCACCATCAATCAGCATCCAATCCACAGAAACGGGTAGCAGGAGAACAAGGATCTTTTGAATATTGCACCAGTCACTAAAAAGAGAAGCAAACCAGCAGGCAGTATTCTGTAATGCGCAGAACCATGCTCCATACTGGCAAGAGATGGTGCTGAAATTGAGAAGAATGATGCATATACTGTATCTGCTCAAAGGGACACAAAGTGCTGGAGTAACTGAGCAGGGCAGGCAGCATTTATTATACGATTGTATTGATGAATGGTGGGGCTCTTGGGAGTGTTGTAGAGCTGCGGGATCTAGGAGTGCATGTACATAGTTCCTTAAAGGTGGCGTCACAGGTAAATATGGGGGTCAAAAGGTTTTTGGCACATTATCCTTCATCAGTCAGAGTATTGAGTATAGAAATTGGGAAGTCATGTTGCAGTTATAGAAGACATTGGTGAGGCTGCATTTAGAGTATTGTGTTCAGTTCTGAACACCATGTTATAGGAAAGATGTCGTCAATTTCGAAAGGTACAGAGAAGATTTACGAGGATGTTGCCAGGACTGAGGCTCTGAGCTATAGAGAGAGGTTGAGGAGGCTGGGACTCTATTCCTCGGAGCACAGGAGGTTAAGAAGTGATCTTATAGAGGTGTATAAAATCATGAGAGGAATAGATCGGGTAGACACAGAGAAGGGGGATCAAGAACAAGAGGACATAGGTTTAAGGGGAAGGGGGGAAAGATTTAATAGGAATCTGAGGGGTAACTTTTTCATACAAAGGGTGGTGGGTGTATGGAAGGACGTGTCAGATGAGGTAGTTGAGGCAGGGACTATTGTAACATTTAAGAAACAATTAGACAGGTGTATGAATAAGACAGTTTTAGAGGGGTATGGGCCAAATGCAGGTAGGTGGGGCTAGTGTAGAGGGGATATGTTATTTAGTTGGTCTGGGCATATTGGGCCAAAGGGCCTGTTTCCACGCTGGATGACTATGACTCCATGACTCTATGTATTGAATGGCAGCTCAGATTTGAGAGACCAGATGGCCTACTTTTGTTCCTCGTGTTTCTGTGAGCTCCACTTTCTGCACATCCATTCCTCATATCCTCCTCATTGTCAGCCATATGCCCACATTTCTATATATTTACAAATCTCTTTATCATGCCCCTTAGATTTATCTCTATTTATGGAAGGAGAAGGTTTAGAATGGATAGGAAAGAGTTAGAGGAATATGGGCTAAACATGGGCAAATTTATTTATCCGTACGTCAACTACAACAATCAAAAGTGGCAATTGGCGAGGTAAGTGTCTAATTGGGGGTTATTAAGTTGGGATAGTGGGCAGGGAGGTCCTGTCCCAGCACATTCCCTTAGGACATGTTTGTTGGTCTGTAATTGACCACAAGGACAGAACTACAGTTCTACAGAACTGGCAAAATTTGCAGCAAAGGGTCAACTACAGTCACCTATCATGGGCAAATGAGACAGTTAGATGGGACATCTTGGTTGCATAGATGAGTTGGGTTGAAGGGCCTATTTCCATGTATGACTTTGTGACTCTGACCGCAAGCACCAAAAGATCACGTACTCAGTTCTCTGGAATCCTCCTAGTAACAGCCACCATATGGTATACACAACTACTTGAGTTACTTAGTTTCATACTTTATTTATCTGAAATAGGTTTGATGCCTTTGGCAATTAAAATAAGGTGAATTAAAAGATGCATGTTTGCCGTATCAAGGCACTAATAAGTTAAAGCTCCAACAGGAGCTGAGGACAGAAAAGGGGCAAGGAATCCTTTTAAATTTGATAGAATATTAAATTATCATGAAATCCCAAAAGGTTTAAATGAAATAATATTGCAAATATCATGCAATTTTCACTAAATGTTCAGATTTTCTTCAACCTTTTCTAAATATTACCTCTGTTGGTACTATTGAAACTGAGTTTTATCACATCAGCATTTTCATATCTACACTCCAGAATATTGGCAATCAACTACAGAAAGTACCCAAATGCATTCAGTATCACTGTTGACAAGGAACTGACTTGTATTTCTCATTGCCTCGTAACTCTAAAATCACAAGACAACACTCTAATTAAAATAACACAAAAATCATGATTTACAGGAACAGGAGAAACTCACACAGTCTCTTAGATATTTACTACTAATCAATTAACAGGATTAATCTGCACAATTCCATTTCCCTATCTCCATTCATCTGCTGGCACCCTCACCTAAAATCATCTATTAATATAATTTCAATTTCAATTGCCAACCATTCATACACATCTGGATGAGAGAATGTTTGATATTCACGTCTTTGTACAACTGATAA